>NC_088401.1:13203995-13286495 GCF_034236695.1 Oncorhynchus nerka | reverse complement strand
TAATAAGGATGCATGTTAATAAGGAGAGATATTATAAGGATATGTATTAATAAGGAGAAATATTGATAAGGAGGCATATTGATAAGGATACATATTAATAAGGAGACATATTGATAAGGATACATATTGATAAGGATACATATTGATAAGGACTCATATTGATAAGGAGAGATATTATAAGGATATGTATTGATAAGGAGACTTTAATAAGGAGGCATATCAATAAGGAGCCATATTAATAAGGAGACATATCAATAAGGAGACATATTGATAAGGAGTCTTATCGATAAGGAGACATTGATAAGGAGACATATTGATAAGGAGAAATAGCAATAAGGAAACATATTGATAAGGAGACATATTGATAAGGAGTCTTATCGATAAGGAGACATATTGATAAGGAGACATATTGATAAGGAGACATATTGATAAGGAGAAATAGCAATAAGGAGACATATTGATAAGGAGACTTATTGATAAGGAGATATTGTGGGTAATGACCAATGGGTGGGTTTCCCTGTGAGTGCTGCTTTTTGTTTTACATCCATGTGCTTATTAACACCAAAGATAACAATTACATAATTAATAATACATTCTTTCAACACCAGCTATTCTCTCTTGGAATATAAAAGGCCTAAACGGTCCTATTAAACATTGCAGCTGTCTTGATGGTCCTATTAAACGCTGTCTTGATATCCTAGCAAGACACCATTGATATAGCAATGCTACAAGACACCATTGATATAGCAATGCTACAAGACACCATTGATATAGCAATGCTACAAGACACCATTGATATAGCAATGCTACAAGACACCATTGATATAGCAATGCTACAAGACACCATTGATATAGCAATGCTACAAGACACCATTGATATAGCAATGCTACAACAAACCATTGATATAGCAATGCTACAAGAAACCATGTTGATATAGCAATGCTACAAGAAACCATGTTGATATAGCAATGCTACAATAAACCATTGATATAGCAATGCTACAAGAAACCATTGATATAGCAATGCTACAAGAAACCATGTTGATATAGCAATGCTACAAGAAACCATTGATATAGCAATGCTACAAGAAACCATTGATATAGCAATGCTCCAAGAAACACACCTGTTCCAAAAGGACGCACAGAGAACAGAAAACTATTTACACAAACTGGCTGTCTTTTCATCAGCCCCAAACACAACTAAAGGTGTTCATTATAATGATACATAACAAACCCTAATTCACCATCTTGGGTAAAAGCAAAGACCAAGAAGTCAGAATAACTTTTCTTAAATTTATCCATAATGGAAAGAAAATGGCCTTCATTGTTATTTACGTCTTCAAATTCATATTTTCCTAAGTTTTCTGATGATCAGAACAGTATATTGTTAGAATTAACTGAATTCCATCTGGTTATTTGGACAGATATGAATGCCATTTTGGACATGCGGGACAAATCTAGCGAGACCAACTGCAATCCACACACAACCATGGGTCTCCAGTATATACTCTCTGATTACAACCTCATTGATGCCTGGCATAATCCTTATTAAAGCAAAAGAGTCCACTTTCTACTAAAAAATCATTCTCACAAATGGATTTCATTATATTATCTTCACCTCTATTTTCTTTCATTAAAAAAACGACATATCAGCTTGTCTGACCACCATGCTTACTACTGCCAACTTCAAATGTCCGAATCTCCTAAAATATCCACATTATGGAGGTTCAACACTTCATCTACATTTATAATGATTAATACAAATTCAGTCGATGACCCCCGGATTCAATGGGATGCAACTGAAATGTTTTATAAAAAAAGAATGCAACTGCATTTGCATCTGGGTTGAATAAATCACAAGTAAAGAAGATTTCAGATTTGTAAATGTTGTTAACTGTATTAGAGTGTTCTCAACAACCACTCTTGTCAGACTAGGTAGCTATTACTCTTTCTAAAGTCAAGACAGAACTTAATGTATTGATAAGACAGAGAGCAGAATTTGCCACCCATTGAGTTAGATTCAACCATTGCTTTCATGGTAATCGTCCCAGTCGTTTGCTGGCCAACGTGCTACAAAGTAATGATCAATTAGCTGACACAGCAACTATTGAATCTGAAACAGGGGAATTACTATCAGAACCCAAATTCAATCCAAGTTTCTCCCACTTCTTTAAAGAGTTGTACACTTCTTTGTAATTCCACACCAAGCCAGACTAAGTCCTTTCTTAAGATAATTAAGAGAAAAAAGCCACCTCGCTGGGAGCACAAATCTCTCTTTAATGAACTCAAAAGGGCATTGGATAGAATAAAGGCAAATTGCCTGGATGGGACGATATTCCTCCTGAGATCTATTGAACATTTTGGAATCTGTTAGGTCCACTATTGCATGAAATGACTAATACAGACGTTCACAAAGGTTCATCTGGGAGAGATGTGAATACAGCACTAATTTGGCTTTTATATATATAAAAAAAGGTGAAGATGCCACACAGTGTTCTCACTACCACCCCCATCTTTGATAAACACAGATATTAATCTTTAAAAAAAAAAATATGTTGTCGTCCTGTCTTGAGACTTGAGACCAAAGCGGGATTGTTAAAGAGCGTTTATCCTCGGATAACCTCCGTCGACTATTACGGCTATGTCCCAATCCAGATGCCTACTACTGCCTTCCTGGCACCAAAGTCACCTACCTTAGAAGTTAGCACATTTCCAGTAGGTCACTGCCAATTGGGACGGGATTCAGCCACAGGGGACAACGCATTCACATTCCACTGAGCCGAGAGACGTTTGTTTACATTGTAGACACCGTAGCAGTGTGAGCAACTAGTGCTAGCAATTCAGTGAATGGAAATATCTGACATGAATAACAAGTTAACAAGTAAAATAATCGCTCTCCTCAGTGCCTGTCCATGAATGAAGTTGACACCGCCCAGAATAATTATCCTACGGTACAGTTCCTCCTCTCAAGTAATGCTTGGTCTGCTGCTCCATTGTTGAGGACAGTCGTGCTTTTGCATGCACTATACGTACACTATACGATTTTTGGGGAGATCCGTTTTTTTTTTTTACAGTATGTTTAATTAGATTAATAGCGGAGTTTCACTGTGAGATTAATATTGCATTAGAGGGGACCAGTACAGAGTCAATGTGGAGGCTATATACAGGGGGTACCAGTACAGAGTCAATGTGGAGGCTATATACAGGGGGTACCAGTACAGAGTCAATGTGGAGGCTATATACAGGGGGTACCGGTACAGAGTCAATGTGGAGGCTATATACAGGGTGTACCGGTACAGAGTCAATGTGGAGACTATATACAGGGGGTACCAGTACAGAGTAAATGTGGAGGCTATATACAGGGGGTACCAGTACAGAGTCAATGTGGAGGCTATATACAGGGGGTACCAGTACAGAGTAAATGTGGAAACTATATACAGGGGGTACCAGTACAGAGTAAATGTGGAGACTATATACAGGGGGTACCAGTACAGAGTCAATGTGGAGGCTATATACAGGGGGTACCAGTACAGAGTCAATGTGGAGGCTATATATAGGGGGTACCAGTACAGAGTCAATGTGGAGGCTATATACAGGGGGTACCAGTACAGAGTCAATGTGGAGGCTATATACAGGGGGTACCAGTACAGAGTAAATGTGGAGACTATATACAGGGGGTACCAGTACAGAGTCAATGTGGAGGCTATATACAGGGGGTACCAGTACAGAGTCAATGTGGAGGCTATATACAGGGGGTACCAGTACAGAGTAAATGTGGAGGCTATATACAGGGGGTACCGGAACAGAGTTAATGTGGAGGCTATATACAGGGGGTACCAATACAGAGTCAATGTGGAGGCTATATACAGGGGGTACCGGTACAGAGTCAATGTGGAGATGATAACAGAGAGTAGGTGGGGGGGGGGGCAATGCAAATAGTCTGGGTAGCCATTTAATTAGCTGTTCAGGAGTCTTATGGCTTGGGGGTAGAAGCTGTTTAGAAGTCTCTTGAACTTAGACTTGGCGCTCGGGTACCGCTTGCCGTGCGGTAGCAGAGAGAACAGTCTATGACTAGGATGGCTGGAGTATTTGACTATATACAGGGTGTTACAATCCTTAGGGCCTTCCGCTGACACCATCTGGTATAGAGGTCCTGGATGGCAGGAAGCTTGGCCCAAGTGATGTACTGTACTGGGCCGTATGCACTACCCTCTGTAGTGCATTGTGGTCGGAGGCCGAGCAGGTACCATACCAGGCAATGATACAACCAGTCATGCTCTCGATGTTGCAGCTGTAGAACCTTTTGAGGATATGAGGACCCATGCCAAATCTTTTCAGTCTCCTGAGGGGAATAGGTTTTGTAGTGCCCTCTTCACGACTGTCTTGGTGTGCTTGGACCGAGTCAGTTTGTTGGTGATGTGGACAGGTCCATGAGAATGGGGGCGTGCTCGGTCCTCTTTTTCCTGTAGTCCACAATCATCTCCTTAGTCTTGATCACATTGAGGGAGAGGTTGTTGTTCTGCCACCACATGGCCAAGTCTCTGACCTCCCTATAGGCTGTCTCGTCATTGTCGGTGATCAGGCCTACCACTGTTGTGTCAAACTTAATGATGGTGTTGAAGTCGTGCCTGGCCGTGCAGTCATGAGTGAACAGGGAGTATCACCTTTCAATATTAGTTATCAACGAATACACAACTGAACATCAGTGTCATGGCTCACATCAACACCATTATCCCAGAAACCCTAGACCCACTCCAATTTGCATACCGCCCTAACAGATCCACAGATGATGCAATCTCTATTGCACTCCACACTGCCCTTTCCCACCTGGACAAAAGGAACACCTACGTGAGAATGCTATTCAGTGACTACAGCTCAGCGTTCAACACCATAATGCCATACATTTTATCTCTTATTCTTATCCGTATTTTTTTTAAACTGCACTGTAGGTTAGGGGCTTGAAAGTAAGCATTTCACTGTAAGGTTGTATTTGGCGCATGTGACTAACAAAATTAGATTTGATGCAATCTAACTAGATAAGGCCTAGGCTACCTCATCTTATTGTAAGCTAAATGCATTGGATGCAAAACAAATGCTGACATGTGATAAAGGATAACATATCCGATATAATTACATTACCAGTCAAAAGTTTGGACACACCCACTCATTCAAGGGTTTTTCTTTATTTTTACTATTTTCTGCATTTGAGAATAATAGTGAAGACATAAAAAGTGTGAAATAACACATATGGAATCTTGCAGTAACCACAAAAATGTTGCCTTGATGACAGCTTTGCACACTCTCTCAACCAGCTTCACCTGGAAGGCTTTTCTAACAGTCTTGAAGAACTTCCCACATATGCTGAGCACTTGTGGGCTGGTTTTCTTTCGCTCTGCGGTCTAACTCATCCCAAACCATCTCAATTGGGTTGAGGTCGGGTTATTGTGGATGCCAGGTCATCTGATGCAGCACTCCATCACTCTCCTTCTTGGTCAAATAGCCCTTACACAGCCTGGAGGTGTGTTGGGTCATTGTCCTGTTGAAAAACAAATGATAGTTCCACTAAGTGCAAACCAGATGGGATGGTGGATCGCTGCAGAATGCTGTGGTAGCCATGCTGGTAAAGTGTGCCTTGAATTCTAAATAAATCACTGACCGTGTCACCAGCATAGCACCACACACCATCACACCTCCTCCTCCATGTTTCACAGTGGGAACCTCTGTGGTAGCAGAATTACAAGATTATGTGATGTTTATGCACCAAATGGTTTAATGAAATAGAGTAAGGTTCTTAGAACTCTCTCACTTTCTGAGTTAACTGAGTGCAGTCTTTTGAAGCATGGGCTGGCAACTGATTAAGTGATGGCTTGGTGATAAGAAACTTTACAGCCACATTCTGTTCTATGATTATTGGTGCATGTGACACATAACATATGTCTCCTGTCTGACTGAGCCTGCAATCATAGATAAGATGTGGTGTGTGTGTGACTCGAGATAGAGAGAGCCTGAAGGAATAGAACAAACATCTCATTGTTTGTTCTCATCCTTCCATCTGGGAAACAGCCTGGAGGAGTAAAATAACACCCCCCTGTGCAGATAAACGACAGGATGAACCCAGGGTGGTTTATGCTGCCCTAATCTGCATGGGAGGGGTGGAGCCAGCCATGACTAAGCATTTTAAGGTCTTCTACATGAAGACCCTGTATACTATGTATGATTTTAAGCACTCGTGGTGTGGTGTCGACGGGTTCATTATTGCAATAATTAATCAATATTAAATAAATATGATTGTTTGAAGATATGACAAAGTCTCTCAGTAATGACATTTCCACGATACCACACATCCATTCACCTACTCTGCGTCTCACAAAGACACAGTAGTTGGTACCAAAAATCTCAAATTTGGACTCATCAGACCAAAGATTGATTTACACCGGTCTAATGTCCATTTCTTGTGTTTCTTGGCCTAACCAATTCTCTTCTTCTTATTGGTGTCCTTTAGTAGTGGTTTCTTTGCAGCAATTTGACCATGAAGGCCTGATTCACACAGTCTCCTCTGAATAGTTGATGTTGAGATGTGTCTGTTACTTGAACTCTGAGAAACATTTATTTGGGCTACAATTTCTGAGGCTGGTAACTAATTAACTTATCCTCTGCAGCAGAGGTAACTCAGTGACTTCTCTTCCTGTGGCGGTCCTCATGAGACCTCACCAACTTCAAACATCTGCTATCTGAGCAGCTAACCGATCGCTGCAGCTTTACATAGTCTATCAGTAAATAGCCCACCCAATTTACCTACCTCATCCCCATACTGTTTATATTTATTTACTTTTATGCTAGTTTGCACACCAGTATCTCTACCTGTACATGACCATCTGATCATTTATCACTCACTCTGCAAAATTGTAATTATTCGCCTACCTCCTCATGCCTTTTGCACACAATGTATATAGACTCTCTTTTCTTTTTTTTCTACTGTGTTATTGACTTGTTAATTGTTTACTCCATGTGTAACTCTGTGTTGTCTGTTCACACTGCTATGCTTTATCTTGGCCAGGTCTCAGTTGTAAATGAGAACTTGTTCTCAACTAGCCTACCTGGTTAAATAAAGGTGAAATATATAAAAATAAAATTCTTAAATGGAAGAAGATTGGAACCACGAAGACTCTTCCTAGAGCTAGCCGCTTAAGCCAAACTGAGCAATCGGGGAAGAAGGGTCAGGGAGGTGACCAAGAACCCGAAGGTCACTCTGACCGAGCTCCAGAGGTCCTCTGTGGAGATGGGAAAACATTCCAGAAGGACAACCATCGCTGCATCACTCCACCAATTAGGCCTTTATGGTAGAGTGGCCAGACGGAAGCCACTCCTCAGTAAAAGGCACATGACAGCCCGCTTGGAGTATGAGAGCCAGTTTCATCACAACTGCTGATGTTTCTTTTTGACTGCACTTGAAGAAACGTTCAAAGTTCTTGGAATTTTCCGAATTGACTGACCTTCATGTCTTAAAGTAATGATGGTCTGTCATTTCTCTTTGCTTATTTGAGCCGTTCTTGCCATAATATGGACTTGGTCTTTTACCAAATAGGGATATCTTCTGTATACCAACCATACCTTGTCACAACACAACTGATTGCCTCAAATGCATTAAGAGGGAAAGGATTTGCACAAATGAACTTTTAACAAGGCACACCTGTTAATTGAAATGCATTCCAGGTGACTAACTCATGAAGCTGGTTGAGAGAATGTCAAGAGTGTGCAAACCTGTCATGAAGTCAAAGGGTGGTTTGTTTAACACTTTTTTGATTAGTTTAACACTTTTTTGGTTACTACGTGATTCCATATGTGTTATTTCATAGGTTTGATGTCTTGACTATTATTCTACAAGGTAGAAAATAGTCCAAATTAAGAAAATCCCTGGAATGAGTTGGTGTGTCCAAACTTTTGACTGGTACTGGATATAAATGCATATCAAACAGGAATTTAATGTATATTCAATAGAGCAATGTAATATTATTGATTTCTTTCTCTCTCCGTGTAGGGGATTGGGGCTAATGAACCGATGAACTGCTGTCACCAGATAGATACCCAAGCCTCAAAACCAGAAACGGGGGAGACTTCAACACTTGTCATTTTTTAATAAACGTTCAATTTTTTATTTGTTTTCCTGTATCTGTACATGAGCCCTTAACACACAGTCCATTGTAAAAAAATAGTTAATTCCCAAGTGAGGGACATAACGCAGAGATTAACCTCTAGCATTCATAAGCTTGTTAAGTACATGAGGGCAAATGCAGTCATGACAGCTTTTTTTAAACATAGGACAGGAGTTTACAGGTTTTTGTTCCAGCCCTTCACTAACGCCTCATTTAACTAAATGTGGTCTAAATTGAAGACCTGCAGACAGTGCAATCCGCTGGGATAAAAAAAAAAATCACATCTGTATTTTAGAATGAGCTTAATAAATGACAATGTCCTGACATATCTGCATCATAAACAATAACATGGTTGAATCTATTTATATTTAACATTCATTAAGATGTTGCACACTCCTTAATAACTGAGATATGGTTATCCTGTGGGCTGGGAGGTACCCAACAAGTTCAATACATCTGCAGGGTGTCGGGGTGAGATGTCCTTCAACCTGGAACAAGCAGAGACAATGGGGGAGTCAGTAACCTCACTGCTCAAATTTCAGTACTGGTTCATGTTGTTGAAGCCACAACTACCTTTAATAATGTGCAATCGTTTTGTTAACAGTTTTGCATATTTTTAGGCTTGGTCCGTTGTTAACAGTAAGAGTAGAATAACAGCCACTAATTTGAACTAGTACCACCAAACCCAATCGTACAACACAATAGGGGAAGGGAAAGTGACAAGCAAAAGTTAGCTAACATTAGCTAAACAGATATCAATAGAATGCACAAATAACTTGGCTGGCTGGCAAGCCTAGATTGAACAGAACACAGCTTGCTGCATTTCCAAAAATGTTCATCAGGTGTTAACATTTTAAACATGTTTTAACTACAAACGAATTAGGCATCACTGTTTTCTCACGCCAAGGCAATGCAATGCGGCGAAACACAAGCTAGCAAGTTCAGCTTGTTTGCAAGTTTAAAAACGTCAAAATTTAAACATGGCTAAATCTACGATTAGGCCTAGTTAGCTCATTAGTTCATCTCTAAACAGCTGACAAGTAGGACGAGATCGGCTTTCTAACGTTAGCTAGCTATCGCGTCCGACTTGGCAACAGGCTGATAAACAACAGTTACTCAACATTTAAACATCATATGAAAGTAATACAGGTATGTTGAACATTTGAACATAATTTGTTTAACAAATTAATGTTATACTCACAGTTATTGCTTATTCTTCTGCATAGCCTCTCCAGTGAAGGATACATTGGATGCTGCCTTCAAAACCGCCCAAATGAAGGCGCGTTAGGAAGCACGATTTTAAGGTACCTTGGGCTTGAGACATTCCAATTTTGACATCCTGCCTCGAAATGCTGCATCAGTGTCGATTGGGATACAGTCCACATATCTTAAATGCTTCATCAGAAACAATAGTTCCTTGGGCTGTATTATCTCTCGATGCAGAAAAGTATTTTGATAGACAAGAATGGTCATATCTCAGGTCTGTCTTGGAACACATGGGAAATTTCAATTTCATTAATATAATTAAAATACTATATGCCAATCCCTCAGCCATAATTATAACAGGTAATATCTGCTCTGCTCTGTTCAGAATCACTAGAAGCAGCAGACAAGGCGATCCAACTTCGCCTCTGCTATTCTAATTACCCATGGAACCCCTGGCCCAGCTAATTCATCAGTCGAAAGAAATAACACCAATTTCTCTCAAATCCCTTTATCTCATTTTATCGCAGATTACATTTTACTAGAGTATATCTAGACAATGTATCTCAATCGATCCCTAACGCATTGAAGATCATACATCAATTCAGCTTAACCTCAAGTTATAAAATGAATCCAACCAAATGAGCTCTACTGCCTCTCAAGTCCTCGATGGGGGACTCCATCTCTACTTATGGAATCCCAACAATTCTCCATTTTAAATATTTGGGTGTAGATATATTTCCTTCCTTAGATAAAACCATTGGTGTCTCCTACTGTCCTGGAAGAGGTGGTCTTCACTGATATATCCCTTAAGCAATGCAAACTACGCTTTAGTGCTATTATTGCTCACACAATCTCTATTTGGCACAAAATTGAAAAACAATGTAACTGTGAATCAAAATGGCATACCCATACTCCAATATTTCACAATAATGCCTTGAGATCTGGAGGGTGGCCTTTTGCATCCCCCCCAATGCACCAAATGTGGAATCTGCACCCTTGCCGATATCATGGACAGTACTGGTTTGAGAATATTCCAAGTTCTGTAAGATACAGACACATTACCAAACAACTTTTTTTTCGATATTTACAACTTATGTCAGCTATGCTGGCCTCTGGAGTCCCTTGGGGAACTCAACTACTGAACCATCCAATGATAGGGTTTATAAATCAATTATCTGGACTCCCGAAAGGACTGATCTCTATAATACAGTATATATATATATTCAAAAGTATGTGGACATCCCTTCAACCTTTTGGATTAATCTATGTCAGCCAGACCCATTGTGGACATGTGTATAAAATCGAGCACACAGCCATGCAATCTCCATAGACAAACATTGGCAGTAGAAAGGCCTTACTGAAGATGTCAGTGACTTTCAACGTGGCACCGTCATAGGACACAACCTTTCCGACAAGTCAGTTAGTCAAATTTCTGAGATCTGCCCCGGTCAACTGCAAGCGCTGCTATAAGTCGAAACATAGGAGCAACAACTGCTCAGCCACGAAGTGGTAGGCCACACAAGCTCACAGAACGGAACGCCGAGTGCTGAAGCGCATAGCGAGTAAAAATCGTCTGTCCTCGGTTGCAACACTCACTACTGAGTTCCAAACTGTCTCTGGAAGAAACGTCAGCACAATACCTTTTTTCGTCAGGAGGGAGGATGTGGGCAGGCGGATGGGGACTGAGGGGAGATGGGTTAGGATTATTTTTGTATGTATTATCGGTTTTTTTTGTACCTGTAACCCCCCCCCCCTTCAAAAAAATAAGAAATAAATAAATAAAAAGGTGTTCACGCAAAAAAGTAAAGCATCAGTCTGTGACTGCCTTGATGTGTGATATCCCCTGTGAAGTCAAGGTGAGGGGCAGAACTGTCTTTTGTCCAGACGTGTGTGTTGGTTTGTGTGTTTGTGTGTGAGTGACACTCATCTGTCTCTCTTATCAACTGGAGGTTCAAGCAGGCAGGCTGATACTAACCAACGGACAGCACAGTTAAATAGTAGTAGGGTGAGTGGAAATAGGTCCTTACTGTACTGTGTAGTATAGTATAGTATTGTATTGCATCGTATAGTATAGTATTGTATAGCATAGCATAGAATAGTATAGTATAGTATTGTATAGTACAGTATAGCGTAGTATAGTATGGTATAATATAGTATAGTATAGTATTGTACTGTATAGTATAGTATAGTATAGCATAGCATAACATAGTATAGTATAGTATTGCATAGTACAGTATAGCATAGTATAGTATAATGTAGTATAGTATATTATAGTATTGTATAGCATAGCATAGCATAGTATAGTATAGTATAGTATTGTATTGTATTGTATAGTACAGTATAGCATAGTATAGTATAGTATAGCATAGCATAGCATAGTATAGTATAGTATTGTATTGTATAGTACAGTATAGCATAGTATAGTATAGTATAATGTAGTATAGTATATTATAGTATTGTATAGCATAGCATAGCATATCATAGTATAGTATAGTATAGTATTGTATTGTATAGTACAGTATAGTATAGTATAGTATTGTATTGTATAGTACAGTATAGCATAGTATAGCATAGTATAGTATAGTATAGGATAGTGGGGTGGGGTGGCAGGTAGTCTAGTGGTCAGAGCATTGGGCCAGTAACCGAAAGGTAAAAATCTGTCGTTCTGTGCCTGAACAAGGCAACTAACACACTGTTCCCCGGTAGGCCGTCATTGTAAATAAGAATTTGTTCTTAACTGACTTGCCTTGTTAAATAAAGGTTAAATAATTATAAAAAATAAAGATATGTATATATATATATATATTATATATATATATATATATATAGTATATATATAGTATGGCATGATATGATACGGTATGGTATGGTATAGCATGATATGGTATAGTACGGTATAGTATGGTATGGTAGAGTACGGTATGGTATAGTATAGTATATGGTATAGTACTGTATAGTATAGTATAGTATAGTAGGATATGGTATAGTACTGTATAGTATGATATAGTATGGTATGGTATAGTATGGCATAGTACTGTACAGTATGGTGTAGTATAGCATGGTATGTATAGTATAGTATGGAATAGTATGGTATGATAAAGTAGGATATGGCATGGTATGGTGTGGTATAGCATGATATGGTCTAGTATAGAATGGTATTTGTAAGTCGCTCTGGATAAGAGCGTCTGCTAAATGACTTAAATGTAAATGTAAATGTATAGTATAGTACTGCACAGTATGGTATAGCATAGTATAGTATGGTATAGTTTGGCATGGTATAGTGTAGTATGATATAGTATGGTGTGGTATAGTATGGTATGGTATAGCATGATATGGTTTAGTTTTAGTATAGTATAGTATTGTATGGTATGTATGATATAGTATGGTATAGTATTGTATAGTATTGTATGGTATAGTATTGTATAGTATTGTATGGTATAGTAGGCTATACACGGCTGCCATCTAGTGGCCAAAATCTAAATTGCACCTGGGCTGGAATAATACAGTATGGCCTTTCTCTTGCATTTCAAAGACGATGGTACAAAAAAAAACGTTTTTCTTTGTATTATCTTTTACCAGATATACTGTGTTAGATTCTCCTACATTCACTTCACATTTCTACAAACTTCAAAGTATTTCCTTTCAAATGTTATCCAGAATATGCATATCCTTGCCTCAGGTCCTGAGCTGCAGCTACATTTGGGTATGTCATTTTAGGGGAAAATTGAAAAAGTGTATGTGGAGGCGTCACCGTCACAATTATGTTTTTGTTTTTTAATTGTCTAATAAATTCAATCAGTCAATCTGTTTAGCCTGCTAGCCCTGAGAACTGCTAGCATTTCCAGTAATACAACATTCTCTGTGTCATTAATAAAGACCACAGAGCCTAACTTCTTGCGTCGAGCCATCCCGGATCCGGGATCGTGAATACAGCCTCAAGCTCATTACCATAACGCAACGTTAACTATTTATGAAAATCGCAAATTAAATTAAATAAATATGCTAGCTCTCAAGCTTAGCCTTTTGTTAACAACACTGTCATCTCAGATTTTCAAAAATATGCTTCTCAACCATAGCAAAACAAGCATTTGTGTAGCAGCATTTAGCGTTAGCATAGCATTTAGCATTAGCATTCAGCAGGCAACATTTTCACAAAAACCAGAAAATCATTCAAATAAAATAATTTACCATTGAAGAACTTCGGATGTTTTCAATGAGGAGACTCTCAGTTAGATAGCAAATGTTCAGTTTTTCCTGAAAGATTATTTGTTTAGGAGAAATCGCTCCATTTTGTGCGTCACGTTTAGCTACTAAAAAAACCTGTATCCAGGATTGTGTAAATCTATCCGCAAGCTCATTAGCATAACACAACGTTAACTATTCATGAAAATCACAAATGAAATGAAATCAATATGCTAGCTCTCAAGCTTAGCCTTTTGTTAACAACACTGTCATCTCAGATTTTCAAAAATATGCTTCTCAACCATAGCAAAACTAGCATTTGTGTAACAGTATTGATAGCTAGCATTAGCATTTAGCGTTAGCATCAGCAGGCAACATTTTCACAAAAACCAGAAAAACATTCAAATAAATAATTTACCCTTGAAGAACTTCAGATGTTTTCAATCAGGAGACTCTCAGTTAGATAGCAAATGTTCAGTTTTTCCTGAAAGATTATTTGTTTAGGAGAAATCGGTCCGTTTTCTGCGTCATGTTTGGCTACCAAAAAAAAACGAAAATTCAGTTATAAAAACGCCGAACTTTTTCCAAAATAACTCCATAATATCGACTGAAACATGGCAAACGTTTAGAATCAATCCTCAAGGTGTTTTTCTACATATCTCTTCGATGATATATCGTTCGTGAAAGTGTGCTTTCCCCTCTGAATCCCATGGGAAAATGCCTGCAGCTGAAGATTACGCACCAATTTAGACAAAGGACACCGGGCGGACCCCTGGCAAATGTAGTCTCTTATGGCCAATCTTCCAATGATATGCCTACAAATACGTCACAATGCTGCAGACACCTTGGACGAACGGCAGAGAGCTTAGGCTCATTCATGGCACATTCACAGCCATATAAGGAGACGATGGAAAACAGAGCCTCAAAAATTCTGCTCATTTCCTGTTTGAGGTTTCATCTTGGTTTCGACTGTAGCATGAGTTCTGTGGCACTCACAGATAATATCTTTGCAGTTTTGGAAACGTCAGAGTGTTTTCATTCCAAAGCTGCCAATTATATGCAGTCGAGCATCTTTTCGTGACAAAATATTGCGCTTAAAACGGGAACATTTTTTTATCCAATAATGAAATAGCGCCCCCATAGCTTCAAGAAGTTAGAACACCAGAACTGCTAAAGAGGTCATTTGGACTGCTCAAGAATTTAAAACAATTATTACTCTGCCATTTTTTAAAGTCATTCCCCCCCTCAGTCCTTGACTTTTCTTAAATAAGTCTATGTAACACACTGTCAGTGATAGAATCTTAACATCACAACAGAACTGAAGTTATAACCAGTTTAAGGAGGGCATGTCATTTTTTGGTTTCCCCCTGTTGCTCCTCCTTCTCCCGACAGTAGGACCTGCTCCACTCCTTCTCCCAAAAACAGGGCGTGCTCCACTCCTTTTCCCAAAAACAGGGCCTGCTCCACTCCTTCTCCCAACAGTAGGACCTGCTCCACTCCTTCTCCCAAAAACAGGGCCTGCTCCACTCCTTCTCCCAACAGTAGGGCCTCTCGTGCTTCTGTCGTTGTTCTAACTTCTCGTATCGTTGCCGTTCCGCTCTCGCTGCCTCCAACTGCTCCCTTGGACGGCGATATTCTCCGGCCTGCGTCCAGGGTCCTTCTCCATCCAGGATTTCCTCCCATGTCCATTCCTCCTGGCCACGCTGCTTGGTCCGTTTTTGGTGGGATCTTCTGTCACGCTCGTTGAAATGAGTAGACCAAGGTGCCGCGTGAATAGAGTTCCACATATTTTAATAAACTGAAACTCACCAAAACAAAACAATAAAGCAGAAACGAAATGTAAAGCTACTGGTGTGCACATGTAACAGTATAACTTTAGACCGTCCCCTCGCCCATACCCGGGCGTGAACCAGGGACCCTCTGCACACATCAACAACAGTCACCCTCGAAGCATCGTTACCCATCGCTCCACAAAAGCCGCGGCCCTTGCAGAGCAAGGGGAACCACTACTTCAAGGTCTCAGAGCAAGTGACGTCACCGATTGAAACACTATTTAGCGCGCACCACCGCTAACTAAGCTAGCCGTTTCACATCCGTTACCCACACAGGCAACTAAATGTAGACAAGATCCCACAAACACAAATGAGGAAATGTCTACCTAAATATGATTTTGGGTTGAATATTCTAGGCGAAATGCCAGGGGATTCTAACAGGCTGACCACACCAGAAATACATGTTATTCAATTATTGCACCCACACTGCTCGCACGCGTCAACGAGCGGCTGCGTTGCCAAGGGCTAAAATAGAAGTCTTTTCTTTTTCTGAGGCAGATCGAACTGCAATTCCTGCCTCTCCCATCTCCTCATTAGTTTATAGAAGCAGGTACCCACGTGCCATGGTTATACCCACGTGCCATGGTTATACCCACGTGCCATGGTTATACCCACGTGGGTAATTGAAAGACAAACTGCTTTGCCGTTGGTGTAGTAATACTATGAAAGTTTAGATGCCAATCACCACATAAATTCAAAGATTAAAAAGCCTGGAAGGAGGAGAGATGACTAGAAATTATTTGGTTGACCGTTTTATGTGTGGATTAATTGTTGGAGTAGAGGGCCTTGTGCATTTCAGGTAAAATAAAAACTCAACGTTTATATCCCTGGACAAATTAGCTAGCAACAGCAAGCTAGCTAAATAGGACAATTTAGCTAGAAAGTGCAAGCTAACTATCTAACTAGCCATACATGTTTAATGCTTATCAACCTGTCCCCAAATTAATGTAATTGGTTCAGAGTTTGTTTTGATATTTTAACCTGCACGTAGTGATCGCGTTTGGTGTAGGGGGAGAAAATAAATGCATACACGATGACGCACGATGGCTCACAGCCGGTTTTGGGTTCCGCGTAATGGTAACACATTTAAATTATATGCCCAAACGCTCCTTGCAAATGCAGAAGGCCTTAGGGTTTGTATAAATCATTAGACATGTTATGTGGTTTTATTTTGAAATAAATGTAGTTTTGATGTCATCTAATTCTGGAATGGAACTCTAGAATGGACGAAGGGGTGGAGGGGTCACGAGGAATTAGTATAGGGGTTATCAAACAAAAAAACGTTACTTTTTTTATGTGGTATGATGGTTATGGAGAACCACATGGGGAAAAGGAGACCAGTGAATTGTTAGACTCGGTGGAGAGATACTATCGCCGTGTGTGGGATTTATTGGATGGGATCTGTTCAATTCAGTTCAAATGGGTTTGCAGGAGGATGAAAATGTTTTGAAGAGGGATTTAAATGGTTTCCTTAAGGACAGGGAAAGAAAGGGAGAGGAAACATTTCAATGGTGTCCAAAGCCCTGAATATGAACAATTCCTAATGAAGAATAATCAACTTCATTATGAATTAAATAGACAGGGAAGATTTCATTATAGAATTCTTGAGAAACACTCTCTATCCAAATTGTACCATTACTTTAGGAGATGATTATTATTTTCATAGGGAGTCATAAAGAGTTATAATTCTAAGTTGATTAGTTATTCGAATTGGTTTATTTTTGATTTAACATGTTGTTTTTTTTAACACGTGTTTGAGAGGGGAAAATGACCAGTTCCCTGAGGTAATGGTCTTTGGGGTACTTATACAGTGGTACTGTGTTCAGTCTGCTTATAGAAAGGAGAATATATGTTAATCAGGGATGACAGTTACTTACTGGATTGTGATATAGGTATTGCTGATTTCATGTTGTGTTTTTGTTTTGATACAAATATCACAAGATTGGGATCCTGGAGAGGGAATTCTGTGATGGGTTAGGATGCTATCTTCATGATCTGGTAACTCTTCCTATAGGTCACCAGTAGAATAAGGGAGTATGGACTCATTTAGAAAACATTTTTATTAGGAGTATCATTATGTTATGCTTTTTGATTTGTCTTAGAGATTTAAGACTTAAAAAAAATGTTAATGTCATAATTCGTCATGTAGTCAATGTTTGTCTGGTTTCCTGAAACAGAAATGTAATAAACTTAACTGTTGTTATGATCTGTGCTTTTTTGACCTTTATTTGACCTTTATTTTACTAGGCAAGGCAGTTACTAGTCCAACGCTCCAACCACTAGGCTACCCTGCCGCCCCGTTATCATGGAAGGTGAGGTCAGATCGTTTCTTAATGCATGCTAGGAATACTATGACCATAGACAGTTTGTGTAAACCTCAACAGGGACAAAGGGGGGCTGAAATGAGAAGACTTTATGACCGGCAGTAAATGGTTGTTTATAGATGTCTGTTCTAACAAGGTTGATGTGTGCGAAGTTGATCAACTGGAATTTGAGCCCTAGTCTCAAAGTAAGAACTGAGGTCAGTCCTTCTAAATGTGTGCGAAGTTGATCAACTGGAATTTGAGCCCTAGTCTCAAAGTAAGAACTGAGGTCAGTCCTTCTAAATGTGTGCGAAGTTGATCAACTGGAATTTGAGCCCTAGTCTCAAAGTAAGAACTGAGGTCAGTCCTTCTAAATGTAATTTATAGAAATGTTTTAGTTGTGATGGGGATACAGCGAGAGAGAATGGCTTAAGCACGATGAGTGGTGGATACGCTGACCAACATTTATGTGGCCGAGAGTCTCCAGAAACGTATCTCTAAGCGTCGTCCTGAGGGGAGGTGGTTTGTTTGGGGGAATCACTGGATGACGGCTTGGGACAAACATGAAAGCTGTTTTTGTTTCAACCTGAATTCAGAATGTTTATGCTGCTAAGTTATTGAAGACGTACTTGGTTTATTATTTCTTTCCAAGTCAATATGTTTTTAGGTTTCGTGGAACATGAGGGTGTTCATGATTCCAGAGGAGGGAATGATGTATCTTGACTAACTGATTTGAGAACGTGTTAAAATGTTTATAACTGTAGAAAATGCATTAAGAGTATAGTGTGTTATGGGTTAGATGTAATGATAGAATATAGTGTGTTATGGGTTAGATGTGATGACAGAGTATAGTGTGTTATTGGTTAGATGTAATGATAGAGTATAGTGTGTTATGGGTTAGATGTAGTGATAGAGTATAGTGTGTTATGGGTTAGATGTAGTGATAGAGTATAGTGTGTTATGGGTTAGATGTAATGATAGAGTATAGTGTGTTATGGGTTAGATGTAGTGATAGAGTATAGTGTGTTATGGGTTAGATGTGATGATAGAGTATAGTGTGTTATGGGTTAGATGTGATGACAGAGTATAGTGTGTTATGGGTTAGATGTGATGATAGAGTATAGTGTGTTATGGGTTAGATGTGATGACAGAGTATAGTGTGTTATGGGTTAGATGTAGTGATAGAGTATAGTGTGTTATGGGTCAGATGTAATGATAGAGTATTGTGTGTTATGGGTCAGATGTAATGATAGAGTATTGTGTGTTATGGGTCAGATGTAGTGATAGAGTATAGTGTGTTATGGGTTAGATGTAATGATAGAGGAGTATAGTGTGTTATGGGTCAGATGTAATGATAGAGTATAGTGTGTTATGGGTTAGATGTAGTGATACAGTACAGTGTGTTATGGGTTAGATGTAGTGATAGAGGAGTATAGTGTGTTATGGGTTAGATGTAATGATATAGGAGTATAGTGTGTTATGGGTTAGATGTAATGATAGAGTATAGTGTGTTATGGGTTAGATGTAGTGATAGAGTATAGTGTGTTATGGGTCAGATGTAATGATAGAGGAGTATAGTGTGTTATGGGTTAGATGTAATGATAGAGTACAGTGTGTTATGGGTTAGATGCAATGATTGAGGAGTATCATTCCCAGACACTCTATATTATTACAGGAGAGAAGAGGGAGGACGGGGAATTTAGTTGAATATTACAACTACCTAGATCATGGTGAGAGTAGAAGAGATACCAGTGGCATTTCAGACATTATGGTAAACTTTCAGGACACCTGTGACTCAGAGTTTTGTTAGGTTGGATATTATTCCCAACTCATTCGTTTTTTATCCCAATTCTAACAGCCGGTGAACATTGGACAGATTACATGCAGGAGGTTTTCTCACGGCAGGAGCTGTAGGGACAGTAACTGATGAAGCTGTAGGGACAGTAACTGATGGAGCTGTAGTGACAGTAACTGATGGAGCTGTAGGGACAGTAACTGATGGAGCTGTAGGGACAGTAACTGAAGGAGCTGTAGGGACAGTAACTGAAGGAGCTGTAGGGACAGTAACTGATGGAGCTGTAGGGACAGTAACTGAAGGAGCTGTAGGGACAGTAATTGATGGAGCTGTAGGTACAGTAACTGATGGAGCTGTAGGGACAGTAGCTGAAGGAGCTGTGGGGACAGTAACTGAAGGAGCTGTAGGGACAGTAACTGATGGAGCTGTAGGGACAGTAACTGAAGGAGCTGTAGGGACAGTAACTGGAGCTGTAGGGACAGTAACTGAAGGAGCTGTAGGGACAGTAACTGAAGGAGCTGTAGGGACAGTAACTGATGGAGCTGTAGGGACAGTAACTGAAGGAGCTGTAGGGACAGTAACTGATGGAGCTGTAGGGACAGTAACTGAAGGAGCTGTAGGGACAGTAACTGAAGGAGCTGTAGGGACTGTAACTGATGGAGCTGTAGGTACAGTAACTGATGGAGCTGTAGGGACAGTAACTGATGGAGCTGTAGGTACAGTAACTGAAGGAGCTGTAGGGACAGTAACTGAAGGAGCTGTAGGGACAGTAACTGAAGGAGCTGTAGGGACAGTAACTGAAGGAGCTGTAGGGACAGTAACTGATGGAGCTGTAGGGACAGTAACTGAAGGAGCTGTAGGGACAGTAACTGAAGGAGCTGTAGGGACAGTAACTGAAGGAGCTGTAGGGACAGTAACTGATGGAGCTGTAGGGACAGTAACTGAAGGAGCTGTAGGGACAGTAACTGATGGAGCTGTAGGTACAGTAACTGATGGAGCTGTAGGGACAGTAACTGAAGGAGCTGTAGGGACAGTAACTGAAGGAGCTGTAGGGACAGTAACTGATGGAGCTGTAGGGACAGTAACTGGAGCTGTAGGGACAGTAACTGAAGGAGCTGTAGGGACAGTAACTGAAGGAGCTGTAGGGACAGTAACTGATGGAGCTGTAGGGACAGTAACTGAAGGAGCTGTAGGGACAGTAACTGATGGAGCTGTAGGGACAGTAACTGAAGGAGCTGTAGGGACAGTAACTGAAGGAGCTGTAGGGACTGTAACTGATGGAGCTGTAGGTACAGTAACTGAAGGAGCTGTAGGGACAGTAACTGAAGGAGCTGTAGGGACAGTAACTGAAGGAGCTGTAGGGACAGTAACTGAAGGAGCTGTAGGGACAGTAACTGATGGAGCTGTAGGGACAGTAACTGAAGGAGCTGTAGGGACAGTAACTGAAGGAGCTGTAGGGACAGTAACTGAAGGAGCTGTAGGGACAGTAACTGATGGAGCTGTAGGGACAGTAACTGAAGGAGCTGTAGGGACAGTAACTGATGGAGCTGTAGGTACAGTAACTGATGGAGCTGTAGGGACAGTAACTGAAGGAGCTGTAGGGACAGTAACTGAAGGAGCTGTAGGGACAGTAACTGATGGAGCTGTAGGGACAGTAACTGAAGGAGCTGTAGGGACAGTAACTGATGGAGCTGTAGGTACAGTAACTGATGGAGCTGTAGGGACAGTAACTGGAGGAGCTGTAGGGACAGTAACTGAAGGAGCTGTAGGGACAGTAACGGAAGGAGCTGTAGGGACAGTAACTGAAGGAGCTGTAGGGACAGTAACTGAATGAGCTGTAGGGACAGTAACTGATGGAGCTGTAGGGACAGTAACTGAAGGAGATGTAGGGACAGTAACTGATGGAGCTGTAGGGACAGTAACTGAAGGAGCTGTAGGGACAGTAACTGATGGAGCTGTAGGTACAGTAACTGATGGAGCTGTAGGGACAGTAACTGGAGGAGCTGTAGGGACAGTAACTGAAGGAGCTGTAGGGACAGTAACTGATGGAGCTGTGGGGACAGTAACTGAAGGAGCTGTAGGGACAGTAACTGAAGGAGCTGTAGGGACAGTAACTGAAGGAGCTGTAGGGACAGTAACTGAAGGAGCTGTAGGGACAGTAACTGAAGGAGCTGTAGGGACAGTAACTGGAGGAGCTGTAGGTACAGTAACTGAAGGAGCTGTAGGACAGTAACTGATGGAGCTGTAGGGACAGTAACTGATGGGGCTGTAGGGACAGTAACGGAAGGAGCTGTAGGGACAGTAACTGAAGGAGCTGTAGGGACAGTAACTGATGGAGCTGTAGGTACAGTAACTGAAGGAGCTGTAGGGACAGTAACTGATGGAGCTGTAGGGACAGTAACGGAAGGAGCTGTAGGGACAGTAACTGAAGAAGCTGTAGGGACAGTAACTGATGGAGCTGTAGGTACAGTAACTGAAGGAGCTGTAGGGACAGTAACTGATGGAGCTGTAGGGACAGTAACTGATGGAGCTGTAGGGACAGTAACTGATGGAGCTGTAGGGACAGTAACTGAAGGAGCTGTAGGGGCAGTAACTGAAGGAGCTGTAGGGACAGTAACTGATGGAGCTGTAGGGACAGTAACTGATGGAGCTGTAGGGACAGTAACTGATGGAGCTGTAGGTACAGTAACTGATGGAGCTGTAGGGACAGTAGCTGAAGGAGCTGTGGGGACAGTAACTCAAGGAGCTGTGGGGACAGTAACTGATGGAGCTGTAGGGACAGTAACTGAAGGAGCTGTAGGGACAGTAACTGGAGCTGTAGGGACAGTAACTGAAGTAGCTGTAGGGACAGTAACTGAAGGAGCTGTAGGGACAGTAACTGATGGAGCTGTAGGGACAGTAACTGAAGGAGCTGTAGGGACAGTAACTGAAGGAGCTGTAGGGACAGTAACTGAAGGAGCTGTAGGGACAGTAACTGATGGAGCTGTAGGTACTGTAACTGAAGGAGCTGTAGGGACAGTAACTGATGGAGCTGTAGGGACAGTAACGGAAGGAGCTGTAGGGACAGTAACTGAAGAAGCTGTAGGGACAGTAACTGATGGAGCTGTAGGTACAGTAACTGAAGGAGCTGTAGGGACAGTAACTGATGGAGCTGTAGGGACAGTAACTGATGGAGCTGTAGGGACAGTAACTGATGGAGATGTAGGGACAGTAACTGAAGGAGTAGTAGGGACAGTAACTGAAGGAGCTGTAGGGACAGTAACTGAAGGAGCTGTATGGACAGTAACTGAAGGAGCTGTAGGGACAGTAACTGAAGGAGCTGTAGGGACAGTAACTGATGGAGCTGTGGGGACAGTAACTGAAGGAGCTGTAGGGACAGTAACTGAAGGAGCTGTAGGGACAGTAACTGAAGGAGCTGTAGGGACAGTAACTGATGGAGCTGTAGGGACAGTAACTGAAGGAGCTGTAGGGACAGTAACTGATGGAGCTGTAGGTACAGTAAAGAAGGAGCTGTAGGGACAGTAACTGATGGAGCTGTAGGGACAGTAACGGAAGGAGCTGTAGGGACAGTAACTGATGGAGCTGTAGGTACAGTAACTGATGGAGCTGTAGGGACAGTAACTGAAGGAGCTGTAGGGACAGTAACTGGAGCTGTAGGGACAGTAACTGATGGAGCTGTAGGGACAGTAACTGATGGAGATGTAGGGACAGTAACTGAAGGAGCTGTAGGGACAGTAACTGAAGGAGCTGTAGGGACAGTAAATGATGGAGCTGTAGGTACAGTAACTGATGGAGCTGTAGGGACAGTAACTGAAGGAGCTGTATCCGGCTACCCGGATAAAGCACTAAATAAACTTCAGTTAGTGCTGAATACGGCTGCTAGAATCCTGACTAGAACCAAAAAATTTGATCATATTACTCCAGTGCTAGCCTCTCTACACTGGCTTCCTGTCAAAGCAAGGGCTGATTTCAAGGTTTTACTGCTAACCTACAAAGCATTACATGGGCTTGCTCCTACCTATCTCTCTGATTTGGTCCTGCCGTACATACCTACACGTACGCTACGGTCACAAGACGCAGGCCTCCTAATTGTCCCTAGAATTTCTAAGCAAACAGCTGGAGGCAGGGCTTTCTCCTATAGAGCTCCATTTTTATGGAACGGTCTGCCTACCCATGTCAGAGACGCAAACTCGGTCTCAACCTTTAAGTCTTTACTGAAGACTCATCTCTTCAGTGGGTCATATGATTGAGTGTAGTCTGGCCCAGGAGTGGGAAGGTGAACGGAAAGGCTCTGGAGCAACGAACCGCCCTTGCTGTCTCTGCCTGGCCGATTCCCCTCTTTCCACTGGGATTCTCTGCCTCTACCCTGTTACGGGGGCTGAGTCACTGGCTTACTGGGGCTCTCTCATGCCGTCCCTGGGGGGGTGCGTCACCTGGGTGGGTTGATTCACTGTTGTGGTCGGCCTGTCTGGGTTGGCGCCCCCTTGGGTTGTGCCGTGGCGGAGATCTTTGTGGGCTATACTCGGCCTTGTCTCAGGATGGTAAGTTGGTGGTTGAAGATATCCCTCTAGTGGTGTGGGGGCTGTGCTTTGGCAAAGTGGGTGGGGTTATATCCTTCCTGTTTGGCCCTGTCCGGGGGTGTCCTCGGATGGGGCCACAGTGTCTCCTGACCCCTCCTGTCTCAGCCTCCAGTATTTATGCTGCATTAGTTTATGTGTCGGGGGCTAGGGTCAGTTTGTTATATCTGGAGTACTTCTCCTGTCCTATTCGGTGTCCTGTGTGAATCTAAGTGTGCGTTCTCTAATTCTCTCCTTCTCTCTTTCTTTCTCTCTCTCGGAGGACCTGAGCCCTAGGACCATGCCCCAGGACTACCTGACATGATGACTCCTTGCTGTCCCCAGTCCACCTGGCCATGCTGCTGCTCCAGTTTCAACTGGCCTGGGCCCTAGGACCATGTCCCAGGACTACCTGACATGATGACTCCTTGCTGTCCCCAGTCCACCTGGCCATGCTGCTGCTCCAGTTTCAACTGTTCTGCCTTACTATTATTCAACCATGCTGGTCATTTATGAACATTTGAACATCTTGGCCACGTTCTGTTATAATCTCCACCCGGCACAGCCAGAAGAGGACTGGCCACCCCACATATGCTCTCTCTAATTCTCTCTTTCTTTCTCTCTCTCTCGGAGGACCTGAGCCCTAGGACCGTGCCCCAGGACTACCTGACATGATGACTCCTTGCTGTCCCCAGTCCACCTGACTGTGCTGCTGCTCCAGTTTCAACTGTTCTGCCTTATTATTATTCGACCATGCTGGTCATTTATGAACATTTGAACATCTTGGTCATGTTCTGTTATAATCTCTACCCGGCACAGCCAGAAGAGGACTGGCCACCCCACATAGCCTGGTTCCTCTCTAGGTTTCTTCCTAGGTTTTGGCCTTTCTAGGGAGTTTTTCCTAGCCACCGTGCTTTTACACCTGCATTGTTTGCTGTTTGGGGTTTTAGGCTGGGTTTCTGTACAGCACTTTGAGATATCAGCTGATGTACGAAGGGCTATATAAATAAATTTGATTTGATTTGATTTGATCTGTAGGGACAGTAACTGACGGAGCTGTAGGGACAGTAACTGATGGAGCTGTAGGGACAGTAACTAAAGGAGCTGTAGGGACAGTAACTGATGGAGCTGTAGGGACAGTAACTGAAGGAGCTGTAGGGACATTAACTGAAGGAGCTGTAGGGACAGTAGCTGTAGGGACAGTAACTGAAGGAGCTGTAGGAACAATGACTGAAGGAGCTGTAGGGACAGTAACTGAAGGAGTAGCAGGGACAGTAACTGAAGGAGCTGTAGGGACAGTAACTGATGGAGCTGTAGGGACAGTAACTGAAGGAGCTGTAGGGACAGTAACTGATGGAGCTGTGGAGACAGTAACTGAAGGAGCTGTAGGGAAAATAACTGATGGAGCTGTGGGGACAGTAGCTGTAGGGACAGTAACTGAAGGAGCTGTAGGAACAATGACTGAAGGAGCTGTAGGGACAGTAACTGAAGGAGTAGCAGGGACAGTAACTGAAGGAGCTGTAGGGACAGTAACTGATGGAGCTGTAGGGACAGTAACTGAAGGAGCTGTAGGGACAGTAACTGATGGAGCTGTGGAGACAGTAACTGAAGGAGCTGTAGGGAAAATAACTGATGGAGCTGTGGGGACAGTAACTGAAGGAGCTGTCGGGACAGTAACTGATGGAGCTGTAGGGACAGTAACTGAAGGAGCTGTAGGGACAGTAACTGGAGCTCGAGGGATAGTAACTGAAGGAGCTGTAGGGACAACAACTGAAGGAGCTGTAGGGACAGTAACTGAAGGAGCTGTAGGGACAGTAACTGATGGAGCTGTAGGTACAGTAACTGAAGGAGCTGTAGGGACAGTAACTGATGGAGCTGTAGGGACAGTAACTGATGGAGCTGTAGGGACAGTAACTGATGGAGCTGTAGGGACAGTAACTGAAAGAGTAGTAGGGACAGTAACTGAAGGAGCTGTAGGGACAGTAACTGATGGAGCTGTATGGACAGTAACTGAAGGAGCTGTAGGGACAGTAACTGAAGGAGCTGTAGGGACAGTAACTGAAGGAGCTGTAGGGACAGTAACTGATGGAGCTGTATGGACAGTAACTGAAGGAGCTGTAGGGACAGTAACTGAAGGAGCTGTATGGACAGTAACTGAAGGAGCTGTAGGGACAGTAACTGATGGAGCTGTAGGGACAGTAACTGAAGGAGCTGTAGGGGCAGTAACTGATGGAGCTGTGGGGACAGTAACTGAAGGAGCTGTAGGGACAGTAACTGATGGAGCTGTAGGGACAGTAACTGAAGGAGCTGTAGGGACAGTAACTGGAGCTGTAGGGACAGTAACTGAAGGAGCTGTAGGGACAGCAACTGAAGGAGCTGTAGGGACAGTAACTGAAGGAGCTGTAGGGGCAGTAACTGATGGAGCTGTGGGGACAGTAACTGAAGGAGCTGTAGGGACAGTAACTGAAGGAGCTGTAGGGACAGTAACTGGAGCTGTAGGGACAGTAACTGAAGGAGCTGCAGGGACAGCAACTGAAGGAGCTGTAGGGACAGTAACTGAAGGAGCTGTAGGGACAGTAACTGATGGAGCTGTAGGGACAGTAACTGAAGGAGCTGTAGGGACAGTAACTGAAGGAGCTGTAGGGACAGTAATTGAAGGAGCTGTAGGGACAGTAACTGAAGGAGCTGTAGGGACAGTAACTGATGGAGCTGTGGGGACAGTAACTGAAGGAGCTGCAGGGACAGTAACTGAAGGAGCTGTAGGGACAGTAACTGATGGAGCTGTAGGTACAGTAACTGAAGGAGCTGTAGGGACAGTAACTGATGGAGCTGTAGGGACAGTAATTGAAGGAGCTGTAGGGACAGTAACTGGAGCTGTAGGGACAGTAACTGAAGGAGCTGTAGGGACAGCAACTGAAGGAGCTGTAGGGACAGTAACTGAAGGAGCTGTAGGGACAGTAACTGATGGAGCTGTAGGGACAGTAACTGATGGAGCTGTAGGGACAGTAATTGAAGGAGCTGTAGGGACAGTAACTGATGGAGCTGTAGGGACAGTAACTGATGGAGCTGTAGGTACAGTAACTGAAGGAGCTGTAGGGACAGTAACTGAAGGAGCTGTAGGGACAGTAACTGAAGGAGCTGTAGGGGCAGTAACTGATGGAGCTGTGGGGACAGTAACTGAAGGAGCTGTAGGGACAGTAACTGATGGAGCTGTAGGGACAGTAACTGAAGGAGCTGTAGGGACAGTAACTGGAGCTGTAGGGACAGTAACTGAAGGAGCTGTAGGGACAGCAACTGAAGGAGCTGTAGGGACAGTAACTGAATGAGCTGTAGGGACAGTAACTGATGGAGCTGTAGGGACAGTAACTGAAGGAGCTGTAGGGACAGTAACTGATGGAGCTGTAGGGACAGTAACTGAAGGAGCTGTAGGGACAGTAACTGAAGGAGCTGTAGGGACAGTAACTGAAGGAGCTGTAGGGACAGTAACTGATGGAGCTGTAGGGACAGTAACTGAAGAAGCTGTAGGGACAGTAACTGAAGGAGCTGTAGGGACAGTAACTGAAGGAGCTGTAGGGACAGTAACTGAAGGAGCTGTAGGGACAGTATCTGAAGGAGCTGTAGGGACAGTAACTGAAGGAGCTGTAGGGACAGTAACTGATGGAGCTGTAGGGACAGTAACTGAAGGAGCTGTAGGGACAGTAACTGAAGGAGCTGTAGGGACAGTAACTGAAGGAGCTGTAGGGACAGTAACTGATGGAGCTGTAGGGACAGTAACTGAAGAAGCTGTAGGGACAGTAACTGAAGGAGCTGTAGGGACAGTAACTGAAGGAGCTGTAGGGACAGTAACTGAAGGAGCTGTAGGGACAGTATCTGAAGGAGCTGTAGGGACAGTAACTGAAGGAGCTGTAGGGACAGTAACTGATGGAGCTGTAGGGACAGTAACTGAAGGAGCTGTAGGGACAGTAACTGATGGAGCTGTAGGGACAGTAACTGAAGGAGCTGTAGGGACAGTAACTGATGGAGCTGTAGGTACAGTAACTGATGGAGCTGTAGGTACAGTAACTGATGGAGCTGTAGGGACAGTAACTGAAGGAGCTATAGGGACAGTAACTGAAGGAGCTGTAGGGACAGTAACTGATGGAGCTGTAGGTAGGGTAACTGATGGAGCTGTAGGGACAGTAACTGAAGGACCTGTAGGGACAGTAACTGGAGCTGTAGGGACAGTAACTGATGGAGCTGTAGGGGCAGTAACTGATGGAGCTGTAGGGACAGTAACTGAAGGAGTTGTAGGGACAGTAACTGAAGGAGCTGTAGGGACAGTAACTGATGGAGCTGTAGGGACAGTAACTGATGGAGCTGTAGGGACAGTAACTGAAGGAGCTGTAGGGACAGTAACTGACGGAGCTGTAGGGACAGTAACTGATGGAGCTGTAGGTACAGTAACTGATGGAGCTGTAGGTACAGTAACTGATGGAGCTGTAGGGACAGTAACTGAAGGAGCTATAGGGACAGTAACTGAAGGAGCTGTAGGGACAGTAACTGATGGAGCTGTAGGTACAGTAACTGATGGAGCTGTAGGGACAGTAACTGAAGGAGCTGTAGGGACAGTAACTGGAGCTGTAGGGACAGTAACTGATGGAGCTGTAGGGGCAGTAACTGATGGAGCTGTAGGGACAGTAACTGAAGGAGTTGTAGGGACAGTAACTGAAGGAGCTGTAGGGACAGTAACTGATGGAGCTGTAGGGACAGTAACTGATGGAGCTGTAGGGACAGTAACTGAAGGAGCTGTAGGGACAGTAACTGACGGAGCTGTAGGGACAGTAACTGATGGAGCTGTAGGGACAGTAACTGAAGGAGCTGTAGGGACAGTAACTGATGGAGCTGTAGGGACAGCAACTGATGGAGCTGTAGGGACAGCAACTGAAGGAGTAGTAGGGACAGTAACTGAAGGAGCTGTAGGGACAGTAACTGAAGGAGTAGCAGGGACAGTAACTGAAGGAGCTGTAGGGACAGTAACTGATGGAGCTGTAGGGACAGTAACTGAAGGAGCTGTAGGGACAGTAACTGAAGGAGCTGTAGGGACAGTAACTGAAGGAGCTGTAGGGACAGTAACTGAAGGAGCTGTAGGGGCAGTAACTGAAGGAGATGTAGGGACAGTAACTGATGGAGCTGTAGGGACAGTAACTGAAGGAGTTGTAGGGACAGTAACTGAAGGAGCTGTAGGGACAGTAACTGATGGAGCTGTAGGGACAGTAACTGATGGAGCTGTAGGGACAGTAACTGAAGGAGCTGTAGGGACAGTAACTGACGGAGCTGTAGGGACAGTAACTGATGGAGCTGTAGGTACAGTAACTGATGGAGCTGTAGGTACAGTAACTGATGGAGCTGTAGGGACAGTAACTGAAGGAGCTATAGGGACAGTAACTGAAGGAGCTGTAGGGACAGTAACTGATGGAGCTGTAGGTACAGTAACTGATGGAGCTGTAGGGACAGTAACTGGAGCTGTAGGGACAGTAACTGGAGCTGTAGGGACAGTAACTGATGGAGCTGTAGGGGCAGTAACTGATGGAGCTGTAGGGACAGTAACTGGAGCTGTAGGGACAGTAACTGAAGGAGCTGTAGGGACAGTAACTGATGGAGCTGTAGGGACAGTAACTGATGGAGCTGTAGGGACAGTAACTGAAGGAGCTGTAGGGACAGTAACTGATGGAGCTGTAGGGACAGTAACTGAAGGAGCTGTAGGGACAGTAGCTGTAGGGACAGTAACTGAAGGAGCTGTAGGGACAATGACTGAAGGAGCTGTAGGGACAGCAACTGAAGGAGTAGTAGGGACAGTAACTGAAGGAGCTGTAGGGACAGTAACTGAAGGAGTAGCAGGGACAGTAACTGAAGGAGCTGTAGGGACAGTAACTGATGGAGCTGTAGGGACAGTAACTGAAGGAGCTGTAGGGACAGTAACTGAAGGAGCTGTAGGGACAGTAACTGAAGGAGCTGTAGGGACAGTAACTGAAGGAGCTGAGGGGCAGTAACTGAAGGAGCTGTAGGGACAGTAACTGATGGAGCTGTAGGGACAGTAACTGAAGGAGCTATAGGGACAGTAACTGAAGGAGCTGTAGGGACAGTAACTGATGGAGCTGTAGGTACAGTAACTGATGGAGCTGTAGGGACAGTAACTGAATGAGCTGTAGGGACAGTAACTGGAGCTGTAGGGACAGTAACTGATGGAGCTGTAGGGGCAGTAACTGATGGAGCTGTAGGGACAGTAACTGAAGGAGTTGTAGGGACAGTAACTGAAGGAGCTGTAGGGACAGTAACTGATGGAGCTGTAGGGACAGCAACTGAAGGAGCTGTAGGGACAGTAACTGAAGGAGCTGTAGGGACAGTAACTGATGGAGCTGTAGGGACAGTAACTGAAGGAGCTGTAGGGACAGTAACTGAAGGAGCTGTAGGGGCAGTAACTGATGGAGCTGTGGGGACAGTAACTGAAGGAGCTGTAGGGACAGTAACTGATGGAGCTGTAGGGACAGTAACTGAAGGAGCTGTAGGGACAGTAACTGGAGCTGTAGGGACAGTAACTGAAGGAGCTGTAGGGACAGCAACTGAAGGAGCTGTAGGGACAGTAACTGAATGAGCTGTAGGGACAGTAACTGATGGAGCTGTAGGGACAGTAACTGAAGGAGCTGTAGGGACAGTAACTGATGGAGCTGTAGGGACAGTAACTGAAGGAGCTGTAGGGACAGTAACTGAAGGAGCTGTAGGGACAGTAACTGAAGGAGCTGTAGGGACAGTAACTGATGGAGCTGTAGGGACAGTAACTGAAGAAGCTGTAGGGACAGTAACTGAAGGAGCTGTAGGGACAGTAACTGGAGCTGTAGGGACAGTAACTGATGGAGCTGTAGGGGCAGTAACTGATGGAGCTGTAGGGACAGTAACTGAAGGAGTTGTAGGGACAGTAACTGAAGGAGCTGTAGGGACAGTAACTGATGGAGCTGTAGGGACAGTAACTGATGGAGCTGTAGGGACAGTAACTGAAGGAGCTGTAGGGACAGTAACTGACGGAGCTGTAGGGACAGTAACTGATGGAGCTGTAGGTACAGTAACTGATGGAGCTGTAGGTACAGTAACTGATGGAGCTGTAGGGACAGTAACTGAAGGAGCTATAGGGACAGTAACTGAAGGAGCTGTAGGGACAGTAACTGATGGAGCTGTAGGTACAGTAACTGATGGAGCTGTAGGGACAGTAACTGGAGCTGTAGGGACAGTAACTGGAGCTGTAGGGACAATAACTGATGGAGCTGTAGGGGCAGTAACTGATGGAGCTGTAGGGACAGTAACTGGAGCTGTAGGGACAGTAACTGAAGGAGCTGTAGGGACAGTAACTGATGGAGCTGTAGGGACAGTAACTGATGGAGCTGTAGGGACAGTAACTGAAAGAGTAGTAGGGACAGTAACTGAAGGAGCTGTAGGGACAGTAACTGATGGAGCTGTATGGACAGTAACTGAAGGAGCTGTAGGGACAGTAACTGAAGGAGCTGTAGGGACAGTAACTGAAGGAGCTGTAGGGACAGTAACTGAAGGAGCTATAGGGACAGTAACTGAAGGAGCTGTAGGGACAGTAACTGATGGAGCTGTAGGTACAGTAACTGATGGAGCTGTAGGGACAGTAACTGAATGAGCTGTAGGGACAGTAACTGGAGCTGTAGGGACAGTAACTGATGGAGCTGTAGGGGCAGTAACTGATGGAGCTGTAGGGACAGTAACTGAAGGAGTTGTAGGGACAGTAACTGAAGGAGCTGTAGGGACAGTAACTGATGGAGCTGTAGGGACAGCAACTGAAGGAGCTGTAGGGACAGTAACTGAAGGAGCTGTAGGGACAGTAACTGATGGAGCTGTAGGGACAGTAACTGAAGGAGCTGTAGGGACAGTAACTGAAGGAGCTGTAGGGGCAGTAACTGATGGAGCTGTGGGGACAGTAACTGAAGGAGCTGTAGGGACAGTAACTGATGGAGCTGTAGGGACAGTAACTGAAGGAGCTGTAGGGACAGTAACTGGAGCTGTAGGGACAGTAACTGAAGGAGCTGTAGGGACAGCAACTGAAGGAGCTGTAGGGACAGTAACTGAATGAGCTGTAGGGACAGTAACTGATGGAGCTGTAGGGACAGTAACTGAAGGAGCTGTAGGACAGTAACTGATGGAGCTGTAGGGACAGTAACTGAAGGAGCTGTAGGGACAGTAACTGAAGGAGCTGTAGGGACAGTAACTGAAGGAGCTGTAGGGACAGTAACTGATGGAGCTGTAGGGACAGTAACTGAAGAAGCTGTAGGGACAGTAACTGAAGGAGCTGTAGGGACAGTAACTGGAGCTGTAGGGACAGTAACTGATGGAGCTGTAGGGGCAGTAACTGATGGAGCTGTAGGGACAGTAACTGAAGGAGTTGTAGGGACAGTAACTGAAGGAGCTGTAGGGACAGTAACTGATGGAGCTGTAGGGACAGTAACTGATGGAGCTGTAGGGACAGTAACTGAAGGAGCTGTAGGGACAGTAACTGACGGAGCTGTAGGGACAGTAACTGATGGAGCTGTAGGTACAGTAACTGATGGAGCTGTAGGTACAGTAACTGATGGAGCTGTAGGGACAGTAACTGAAGGAGCTATAGGGACAGTAACTGAAGGAGCTGTAGGGACAGTAACTGATGGAGCTGTAGGTACAGTAACTGATGGAGCTGTAGGGACAGTAACTGGAGCTGTAGGGACAGTAACTGGAGCTGTAGGGACAATAACTGATGGAGCTGTAGGGGCAGTAACTGATGGAGCTGTAGGGACAGTAACTGGAGCTGTAGGGACAGTAACTGAAGGAGCTGTAGGGACAGTAACTGATGGAGCTGTAGGGACAGTAACTGATGGAGCTGTAGGGACAGTAACTGAAAGAGTAGTAGGGACAGTAACTGAAGGAGCTGTAGGGACAGTAACTGATGGAGCTGTATGGACAGTAACTGAAGGAGCTGTAGGGACAGTAACTGAAGGAGCTGTAGGGACAGTAACTGAAGGAGCTGTAGGGACAGTAACTGATGGAGCTGTATGGACAGTAACTGAAGGAGCTGTAGGGACAGTAACTGAAGGAGCTGTATGGACAGTAACTGAAGGAGCTGTAGGGACAGTAACTGATGGAGCTGTAGGGACAGTAACTGAAGGAGCAGGGGCAGTAACTGATGGAGCTGTGGGGACAGTAACTGAAGGAGCTGTAGGGACAGTAACTGATGGAGCTGTAGGGACAGTAACTGAAGGAGCTGTAGGGACAGTAACTGGAGCTGTAGGGACAGTAACTGAAGGAGCTGTAGGGACAGCAACTGAAGGAGCTGTAGGGACAGTAACTGAAGGAGCTGTAGGGGCAGTAACTGATGGAGCTGTGGGGACAGTAACTGAAGGAGCTGTAGGGACAGTAACTGAAGGAGCTGTAGGGACAGTAACTGGAGCTGTAGGGACAGTAACTGAAGGAGCTGCAGGGACAGCAACTGAAGGAGCTGTAGGGACAGTAACTGAAGGAGCTGTAGGGACAGTAACTGATGGAGCTGTAGGGACAGTAACTGAAGGAGCTGTAGGGACAGTAACTGAAGGAGCTGTAGGGACAGTAACTGAAGGAGCTGTAGGGACAGTAACTGAAGGAGCTGTAGGGACAGTAACTGATGGAGCTGTGGGGACAGTAACTGAAGGAGCTGCAGGGACAGTAACTGAAGGAGCTGTAGGGACAGTAACTGATGGAGCTGTAGGTACAGTAACTGAAGGAGCTGTAGGGACAGTAACTGATGGAGCTGTAGGGACAGTAATTGAAGGAGCTGTAGGGACAGTAACTGGAGCTGTAGGGACAGTAACTGAAGGAGCTGTAGGGACAGCAACTGAAGGAGCTGTAGGGACAGTAACTGAAGGAGCTGTAGGGACAGTAACTGATGGAGCTGTAGGGACAGTAACTGATGGAGCTGTAGGGACAGTAATTGAAGGAGCTGTAGGGACAGTAACTGATGGAGCTGTAGGGACAGTAACTGATGGAGCTGTAGGTACAGTAACTGAAGGAGCTGTAGGGACAGTAACTGAAGGAGCTGTAGGGACAGTAACTGAAGGAGCTGTAGGGGCAGTAACTGATGGAGCTGTGGGGACAGTAACTGAAGGAGCTGTAGGGACAGTAACTGATGGAGCTGTAGGGACAGTAACTGAAGGAGCTGTAGGGACAGTAACTGGAGCTGTAGGGACAGTAACTGAAGGAAGGGACAGCAACTGAAGGAGCTGTAGGGACAGTAACTGAATGAGCTGTAGGGACAGTAACTGATGGAGCTGTAGGGACAGTAACTGAAGGAGCTGTAGGGACAGTAACTGATGGAGCTGTAGGGACAGTAACTGAAGGAGCTGTAGGGACAGTAACTGAAGGAGCTGTAGGGACAGTAACTGAAGGAGCTGTAGGGACAGTAACTGATGGAGCTGTAGGGACAGTAACTGAAGAAGCTGTAGGGACAGTAACTGAAGGAGCTGTAGGGACAGTAACTGAAGGAGCTGTAGGGACAGTAACTGAAGGAGCTGTAGGGACAGTATCTGAAGGAGCTGTAGGGACAGTAACTGAAGGAGCTGTAGGGACAGTAACTGATGGAGCTGTAGGGACAGTAACTGAAGGAGCTGTAGGGACAGTAACTGAAGGAGCTGTAGGGACAGTAACTGAAGGAGCTGTAGGGACAGTAACTGATGGAGCTGTAGGGACAGTAACTGAAGAAGCTGTAGGGACAGTGACTGAAGGAGCTGTAGGGACAGTAACTGAAGGAGCTGTAGGGACAGTAACTGAAGGAGCTGTAGGGACAGTATCTGAAGGAGCTGTAGGGACAGTAACTGAAGGAGCTGTAGGGACAGTAACTGATGGAGCTGTAGGGACAGTAACTGAAGGAGCTGTAGGGACAGTAACTGATGGAGCTGTAGGGACAGTAACTGAAGGAGCTGTAGGGACAGTAACTGATGGAGCTGTAGGTACAGTAACTGATGGAGCTGTAGGTACAGTAACTGATGGAGCTGTAGGGACAGTAACTGAAGGAGCTATAGGGACAGTAACTGAAGGAGCTGTAGGGACAGTAACTGATGGAGCTGTAGGTAGGGTAACTGATGGAGCTGTAGGGACAGTAACTGAAGGACCTGTAGGGACAGTAACTGGAGCTGTAGGGACAGTAACTGATGGAGCTGTAGGGGCAGTAACTGATGGAGCTGTAGGGACAGTAACTGAAGGAGTTGTAGGGACAGTAACTGAAGGAGCTGTAGGGACAGTAACTGATGGAGCTGTAGGGACAGTAACTGATGGAGCTGTAGGGACAGTAACTGAAGGAGCTGTAGGGACAGTAACTGACGGAGCTGTAGGGACAGTAACTGATGGAGCTGTAGGTACAGTAACTGATGGAGCTGTAGGTACAGTAACTGATGGAGCTGTAGGGACAGTAACTGAAGGAGCTATAGGGACAGTAACTGAAGGAGCTGTAGGGACAGTAACTGATGGAGCTGTAGGTACAGTAACTGATGGAGCTGTAGGGACAGTAACTGAAGGAGCTGTAGGGACAGTAACTGGAGCTGTAGGGACAGTAACTGATGGAGCTGTAGGGGCAGTAACTGATGGAGCTGTAGGGACAGTAACTGAAGGAGTTGTAGGGACAGTAACTGAAGGAGCTGTAGGGACAGTAACTGATGGAGCTGTAGGGACAGTAACTGATGGAGCTGTAGGGACAGTAACTGAAGGAGCTGTAGGGACAGTAACTGACGGAGCTGTAGGGACAGTAACTGATGGAGCTGTAGGGACAGTAACTGAAGGAGCTGTAGGGACAGTAACTGATGGAGCTGTAGGGACAGCAACTGATGGAGCTGTAGGGACAGCAACTGAAGGAGTAGTAGGGACAGTAACTGAAGGAGCTGTAGGGACAGTAACTGAAGGACAGCAGGGACAGTAACTGAAGGAGCTGTAGGGACAGTAACTGATGGAGCTGTAGGGACAGTAACTGAAGGAGCTAGGGACAGTAACTGAAGGAGCTGTAGGGACAGTAACTGAAGGAGCTGTAGGGACAGTAACTGAAGGAGCTGTAGGGGCAGTAACTGAAGGAGATGTAGGGACAGTAACTGATGGAGCTGTAGGGACAGTAACTGAAGGAGTTGTAGGGACAGTAACTGAAGGAGCTGTAGGGACAGTAACTGATGGAGCTGTAGGGACAGTAACTGATGGAGCTGTAGGGACAGTAACTGAAGGAGCTGTAGGGACAGTAACTGACGGAGCTGTAGGGACAGTAACTGATGGAGCTGTAGGTACAGTAACTGATGGAGCTGTAGGTACAGTAACTGATGGAGCTGTAGGGACAGTAACTGAAGGAGCTATAGGGACAGTAACTGAAGGAGCTGTAGGGACAGTAACTGATGGAGCTGTAGGTACAGTAACTGATGGAGCTGTAGGGACAGTAACTGGAGCTGTAGGGACAGTAACTGGAGCTGTAGGGACAGTAACTGATGGAGGTAGGGGCAGTAACTGATGGAGCTGTAGGGACAGTAACTGGAGCTGTAGGGACAGTAACTGAAGGAGCTGTAGGGACAGTAACTGATGGAGCTGTAGGGACAGTAACTGATGGAGCTGTAGGGACAGTAACTGAAGGAGCTGTAGGGACAGTAACTGATGGAGCTGTAGGGACAGTAACTGAAGGAGCTGTAGGGACAGTAGCTGTAGGGACAGTAACTGAAGGAGCTGTAGGGACAATGACTGAAGGAGCTGTAGGGACAGCAACTGAAGGAGTAGTAGGGACAGTAACTGAAGGAGCTGTAGGGACAGTAACTGAAGGAGTAGCAGGGACAGTAACTGAAGGAGCTGTAGGGACAGTAACTGATGGAGCTGTAGGGACAGTAACTGAAGGAGCTGTAGGGACAGTAACTGAAGGAGCTGTAGGGACAGTAACTGAAGGAGCTGTAGGGACAGTAACTGAAGGAGCTGTAGGGGCAGTAACTGAAGGAGCTGTAGGGACAGTAACTGATGGAGCTGTAGGGACAGTAACTGAAGGAGCTATAGGGACAGTAACTGAAGGAGCTGTAGGGACAGTAACTGATGGAGCTGTAGGTACAGTAACTGATGGAGCTGTAGGGACAGTAACTGAATGAGCTGTAGGGACAGTAACTGGAGCTGTAGGGACAGTAACTGATGGAGCTGTAGGGGCAGTAACTGATGGAGCTGTAGGGACAGTAACTGAAGGAGTTGTAGGGACAGTAACTGAAGGAGCTGTAGGGACAGTAACTGATGGAGCTGTAGGGACAGCAACTGAAGGAGCTGTAGGGACAGTAACTGAAGGAGCTGTAGGGACAGTAACTGATGGAGCTGTAGGGACAGTAACTGAAGGAGCTGTAGGGACAGTAACTGAAGGAGCTGTAGGGGCAGTAACTGATGGAGCTGTGGGGACAGTAACTGAAGGAGCTGTAGGGACAGTAACTGATGGAGCTGTAGGGACAGTAACTGAAGGAGCTGTAGGGACAGTAACTGGAGCTGTAGGGACAGTAACTGAAGGAGCTGTAGGGACAGCAACTGAAGGAGCTGTAGGGACAGTAACTGAATGAGCTGTAGGGACAGTAACTGATGGAGCTGTAGGGACAGTAACTGAAGGAGCTGTAGGGACAGTAACTGATGGAGCTGTAGGGACAGTAACTGAAGGAGCTGTAGGGACAGTAACTGAAGGAGCTGTAGGGACAGTAACTGAAGGAGCTGTAGGGACAGTAACTGATGGAGCTGTAGGGACAGTAACTGAAGAAGCTGTAGGGACAGTAACTGAAGGAGCTGTAGGGACAGTAACTGGAGCTGTAGGGACAGTAACTGATGGAGCTGTAGGGGCAGTAACTGATGGAGCTGTAGGGACAGTAACTGAAGGAGTTGTAGGGACAGTAACTGAAGGAGCTGTAGGGACAGTAACTGATGGAGCTGTAGGGACAGTAACTGATGGAGCTGTAGGGACAGTAACTGAAGGAGCTGTAGGGACAGTAACTGACGGAGCTGTAGGGACAGTAACTGATGGAGCTGTAGGTACAGTAACTGATGGAGCTGTAGGTACAGTAACTGATGGAGCTGTAGGGACAGTAACTGAAGGAGCTATAGGGACAGTAACTGAAGGAGCTGTAGGGACAGTAACTGATGGAGCTGTAGGTACAGTAACTGATGGAGCTGTAGGGACAGTAACTGGAGCTGTAGGGACAGTAACTGGAGCTGTAGGGACAATAACTGATGGAGCTGTAGGGGCAGTAACTGATGGAGCTGTAGGGACAGTAACTGGAGCTGTAGGGACAGTAACTGAAGGAGCTGTAGGGACAGTAACTGATGGAGCTGTAGGGACAGTAACTGATGGAGCTGTAGGGACAGTAACTGAAGGAGCTGTAGGGACATTAACTGACGGAACTGTAGGGACAGTAACTGATGGAGCTGTAGGGACAGTAACTGAAGGAGCTGTAGGGACAGTAACTGATGGAGCTGTAGGGACAGTAACTGTAGGAGCTGTAGGGACAGTAGCTGTAGGGACAGTAACTGAAGGAGCTGTAGGGACAATGACTGAAGGAGCTGTAGGGACAGCAACTGAAGGAGTAGTAGGGACAGTAACTGAAGGAGCTGTAGGGACAGTAACTGAAGGAGTAGCAGGGACAGTAACTGAAGGAGCTGTAGGGACAGTAACTGATGGAGCTGTAGGGACAGTAACTGGAGGAGCTGTAGGGACAGTAACTGAAGGAGCTGTAGGGACAGTAACTGAAGGAGCTGTAGGGACAGTAACTGAAGGAGCTGTAGGGGCAGTAACTGAAGGAGCTATAGGGACAGTAACTGAAGGAGCTGTAGGGACAGTAACTGATGGAGCTGTAGGTACAGTAACTGATGGAGCTGTAGGGACAGTAACTGAAGGAGCTGTAGGGACAGTAACTGGAGCTGTAGGGACAGTAACTGATGGAGCTGTAGGGGCAGTAACTGATGGAGCTGTAGGGACAGTAACTGAAGGAGTTGTAGGGACAGTAACTGAAGGAGCTGTAGGGACAGTAACTGATGGAGCTGTAGGGACAGTAACTGATGGAGCTGTAGGGACAGTAACTGAAGGAGCTGTAGGGACAGTAACTGACGGAGCTGTAGGGACAGTAACTGATGGAGCTGTAGGTACAGTAACTGATGGAGCTGTAGGTACAGTAACTGATGGAGCTGTAGGGACAGTAACTGAAGGAGCTATAGGGACAGTAACTGAAGGAGCTGTAGGGACAGTAACTGATGGAGCTGTAGGTACAGTAACTGATGGAGCTGTAGGGACAGTAACTGGAGCTGTAGGGACAGTAACTGGAGCTGTAGGGACAGTAACTGATGGAGCTGTAGGGGCAGTAACTGATGGAGCTGTAGGGACAGTAACTGGAGCTGTAGGGACAGTAACTGAAGGAGCTGTAGGGACAGTAACTGATGGAGCTGTAGGGACAGTAACTGATGGAGCTGTAGGGACAGTAACTGAAGGAGCTGTAGGGACAGTAACTGACGGAGCTGTAGGGACAGTAACTGATGGAGCTGTAGGGACAGTAACTGAAGGAGCTGTAGGGACAGTAACTGATGGAGCTGTAGGGACAGTAACTGAAGGAGCTGTAGGGACAGTAACTGAAGGAGCTGTAGGGACAGTAACTGATGGAGCTGTAGGGACAGTAACTGATGGAGCTGTAGGGACAGTAACTGAAGGAGCTGTAGGGACAGTAACTGACGGAGCTGTAGGGACAGTAACTGATGGAGCTGTAGGTACAGTAACTGATGGAGCTGTAGGGACAGTAACTGAAGGAGCTGTAGGGACAGTAACTGGAGCTGTAGGGACAGTAACTGATGGAGCTGTAGGGGCAGTAACTGATGGAGCTGTAGGGACAGTAACTGAAGGAGTTGTAGGGACAGTAACTGAAGGAGCTGTAGGGACAGTAACTGATGGAGCTGTAGGGACAGTAACTGATGGAGCTGTAGGGACAGTAACTGAAGGAGCTGTAGGGACAGTAACTGAAGGAGCTGTAGGGACAGTAACTGAAGGAGCTGTAGGGACAGTAACTGGAGCTGTAGGGACAGTAACTGATGGAGCTGTAGGGGCAGTAACTGATGGAGCTGTAGGGACAGTAACTGAAGGAGTTGTAGGGACAGTAACTGAAGGAGCTGTAGGGACAGTAACTGATGGAGCTGTAGGGACAGTAACTGAAGGAGCTGTAGGGACAGTAACTGAAGGAGCTGTAGGGACAGTAACTGAAGGAGCTGTATCGACAGTAGCTGTAGGGACAGTAACTGAAGGAGCTGTAGGGACAATGACTGAAGGAGCTGTAGGGACAGCAACTGAAGGAGTAGTAGCGACAGTAACTGAAGGAGCTGTAGGGACAGTAACTGAAGGAGTAGCAGGGACAGTAACTGAAGGAGCTGTAGGGACAGTAACTGGAGCTGTAGGGACAGTAACTGAAGGAGCTGTAGGGACAGTAACTGATGGAGCTGTAGGGACAGTAACTGAAGGAGCTGTAGGGACAGTAACTGAAGGAGCTGTAGGGACAGTAACTGACGGAGCTGTAGGGACAGTAACTGATGGAGCTGTAGGGACAGTAACTGAAGGAGCTGTAGGGACAGTAACTGATGGAGCTGTAGGGACAGTAACTGAAGGAGCTGTAGGGACAGTAACTGAAGGAGCTGTAGGGACAGTAACTGATGGAGCTGTAGGGACAGTAACTGATGGAGCTGTAGGGACAGTAACTGAAGGAGCTGTAGGGACAGTAACTGACGGAGCTGTAGGGACAGTAACTGATGGAGCTGTAGGTACAGTAACTGATGGAGCTGTAGGTACAGTAACTGATGGAGCTGTAGGGACAGTAACTGAAGGAGCTATAGGGACAGTAACTGAAGGAGCTGTAGGGACAGTAACTGATGGAGCTGTAGGTACAGTAACTGATGGAGCTGTAGGGACAGTAACTGAAGGAGCTGTAGGGACAGTAACTGGAGCTGTAGGGACAGTAACTGATGGAGCTGTAGGGGCAGTAACTGATGGAGCTGTAGGGACAGTAACTGAAGGAGTTGTAGGGACAGTAACTGAAGGAGCTGTAGGGACAGTAACTGATGGAGCTGTAGGGACAGTAACTGATGGAGCTGTAGGGACAGTAACTGAAGGAGCTGTAGGGACAGTAACTGACGGAGCTGTAGGGACAGTAACTGATGGAGCTGTAGGGACAGTAACTGAAGGAGCTGTAGGGACAGTAACTGATGGAGCTGTAGGGACAGTAACTGAAGGAGCTGTAGGGACAGTAACTGAAGGAGCTGTAGGGACAGTAGCTGTAGGGACAGTAACTGAAGGAGCTGTAGGGACAATGACTGAAGGAGCTGTAGGGACAGCAACTGAAGGAGTAGTAGCGACAGTAACTGAAGGAGCTGTAGGGACAGTAACTGAAGGAGTAGCAGGGACAGTAACTGAAGGAGCTGTAGGGACAGTAACTGATGGAGCTGTAGGGACAGTAACTGAAGGAGCTGTAGGGACAGTAACTGAAGGAGCTGTAGGGACAGTAACTGAAGGAGCTGTAGGGACAGTAACTGAAGGAGCTGTAGGGGCAGTAACTGATGGAGCTGTGGGGACAGTAACTGAAGGAGCTGTAGGGACAGTAACTGATGGAGCTGTAGGGACAGTAACTGAAGGAGCTGTAGGGACAGTAACTGGAGCTGTAGGGACAGTAACTGAAGGAGCTGTAGGGACAGCAACTGAAGGAGCTGTAGGGACAGTAACTGAAGGAGCTGTAGGGACAGTAACTGATGGAGCTGTAGGGACAGTAACTGAAGGAGCTGTAGGGACAGTAACTGATGGAGCTGTAGGGACAGTAACTGAAGGAGCTGTAGGGACAGTAACTGAAGGAGCTGTAGGGACAGTAACTGAAGGAGCTGTAGGGACAGTAACTGAATGAGCTGTAGGGACAGTAACTGATGGAGCTGTAGGGACAGTAACTGAAGAAGCTGTAGGGACAATAACTGAAGGAGCTGTAGGGACAGTAACTGAAGGAGCTGTAGGGACAGTAACTGAAGGAGCTGTAGGGACAGTATCTGAAGGAGCTGTAGGGACAGTAACTGAAGGAGCTGTAGGGACAGTAACTGATGGAGCTGTAGGGACAGTAACTGAAGGAGCTGTAGGGACAGTAACTGATGGAGCTGTAGGGACAGTAACTGAAGGAGCTGTAGGGACAGTAACTGATGGAGCTGTAGGTACAGTAACTGATGGAGCTGTAGGTACAGTAACTGATGGAGCTGTAGGGACAGTAACTGAAGGAGCTATAGGGACAGTAACTGAAGGAGCTGTAGGGACAGTAACTGATGGAGCTGTAGGTACAGTAACTGATGGAGCTGTAGGGACAGTAACTGAAGGAGCTGTAGGGACAGTAACTGGAGCTGTAGGGACAGTAACTGATGGAGCTGTAGGGGCAGTAACTGATGGAGCTGTAGGGACAGTAACTGAAGGAGTTGTAGGGACAGTAACTGAAGGAGCTGTAGGGACAGTAACTGATGGAGCTGTAGGGACAGTAACTGATGGAGCTGTAGGGACAGTAACTGAAGGAGCTGTAGGGACAGTAACTGACGGAGCTGTAGGGACAGTAACTGATGGAGCTGTAGGTACAGTAACTGATGGAGCTGTAGGTACAGTAACTGATGGAGCTGTAGGGACAGTAACTGAAGGAGCTATAGGGACAGTAACTGAAGGAGCTGTAGGGACAGTAACTGATGGAGCTGTAGGTACAGTAACTGATGGAGCTGTAGGGACAGTAACTGAAGGAGCTGTAGGGACAGTAACTGGAGCTGTAGGGACAGTAACTGATGGAGCTGTAGGGGCAGTAACTGATGGAGCTGTAGGGACAGTAACTGGAGCTGTAGGGACAGTAACTGAAGGAGCTGTAGGGACAGTAACTGATGGAGCTGTAGGGACAGTAACTGAAGGAGCTGTAGGGACAGTAACTGTAGGAGCTGTAGGGACAGTAACTGACGGAGCTGTAGGGACAGTAACTGATGGAGCTGTAGGGACAGTAACTGAAGGAGCTGTAGGGACAGTAACTGAAGGAGCTGTAGGGACAGTGGCTGTAGGGACAGTAACTGAAGGAGCTGTAGGGACAATGACTGAAGGAGCTGTAGGGACAGCAACTGAAGGAGTAGTAGGGACAGTAACTGAAGGAGCTGTAGGGACAGTAACTGAAGGAGTAGCAGGGACAGTAACTGAAGGAGCTGTAGGGACAGTAACTGAAGGAGCTGTAGGGACAGTAACTGATGGAGCTGTGGAGACAGTAACTGAAGGAGCTGTAGGGACAGTAACTGATGGAGCTGTAGGGACAGTAACTGATGGAGCTGTAGGGACAGTAGCTGTAGGAGCTGTAGGGACAGTAACTGAAGGAGTAGCATGGACAGTAACTGAAGGAGCTGTAGGGACAGTAACTGAAAGAGCTGTAGGGACAGTAACTGAAGGAGCTGTAGGGACAGTAACTGAAGGAGCTGTAGGGACAGTAACTGATGGAGCTGTAGGGACAGTAACTGATGGAGCTGTGGGGACAGTAACTGAAGGAGCTGTAGGGACAGTAGATGAAGGAGCTGTAGGGACAGTAACTGATGGAGTAGCAGGGACAGTAACTGAAGGAGCTGTAAGGACAGTAACTGAAGGAGCTGTGGGGACAGTAGCTGAAGGAGCTGTAGGGACAGTAACTGAAGGAGCTGTAGGGACAGTAACTGGAGGATCTGTAGGGACAGTAACTGAAGGCATAGTTCTCACGTGAAGTGAGGTCCAACTCCATAATGGGTGAGAAAAGACACCATGACACATGAAGCAGAGAGAGAGAGAGAGAGAGAGAGAGACTAGAGACTGGATTGGCTGCTTTATGGGTTAATGCATCATATGAGAGGATAGAGGGGTAATTGTACTGTGAACAATATGTTGAAGACATTGATGTGAAAGCAGATACAGTGCTGAGTTACCTCAGATTATGGATACACACTTGCATACTAGGTGTCATGCCTATCAGGTGAAATGGAGGAGATGGGGAACAAAGTGAAAATGACATAACTCGGGAACACCTCTCGGGAAACCTGGGGCCTAAAGGGGAAGACTGGGTGAAAGCATGAGGAAGCTTTTTAGAGCATTCATTTTTGTGGAACCCAGCAGGAAATTATCCTGGGGGCATAGAGTCAGGTGAAGAGAGAGCGGGAATTGTCATGGTCTCAGACGTTGGTTGTCACGCATATATAATTATGCATAGCTTATCATCGTTAACACGGTTGTGTTTTGTGTGTCTTTTTGTTGCTTTCCAAGTCTTGTGCTATTACTCCCTTAGGATCCAGAAGGGGAAAGTGGAGAGACTAAAAGCTGCTCCAGCTACCATTGAAGGAGACAGCAGATTCAGCTGGAATGGCATTTTGTTGTGTGATCATAGTTCGGAAGCCATAGGTCTCTGAATTTGAACACCTCGCGGTGACTGGTTGTTCATTGTTGGTTCATTTGTTTGTTTGTTTAATTCATGTTTTCTAATCATTTGTTAGTTTTTTTTATTCATGTTTTATAATCATTGTTTCTACATGTATTAGTAATTTCCAAGTTTATATGAATTGAACATTAGGATGCTATTGTTCAAGACGAGGGACTGTTGGATTCGATATTTTTAACATCGAGATATTAAAGACATGATAGATCAGATGCTTAGTATAGTAAAAGAGACTGGGTCTCTGTAGAAAGACAGATAGCTGTGGAATGTGCTGGAATGTGTTGAGGGATGGGAGCCGAGCAACATGTTGATACAGGGGAGACAGATGGATCTCTGTGGATTAGATGAAGGAGGGGTTGAGGTCAGGAGGTGAGGACAGATTCTCATAAGGGAGTATTAAAGGTTTGGTATCCTGTTACCCTCTTTACTCTCTTCCTGTAGGATCATAACATGTAAGGATTGGAGAGAAGGATGAGTGTCTTAAGTGGGATATAAATATCTGGATGGGACAAATGTTGGGTTGTCTGAATTACAGCTGTACAGAACCTTTGGGAAGAATTAAACTTGGTTAAAGCTTCTCTTGTGTCCGTGCGTTATTTACTCTGAAAAATAAGAACCTAACACTACCAATTGGATATCATGAAATTGGGGAGAAAAAGAGGGTAAAGTAGCAAAAGTTTACCGCATGGTTGTAAGAAAGGTACTCCACAAATACATTTGATTGATCACTTGAATAGTTGTGTTTTTGTTTTGTTTTTACATATAGCCTACAGGAACATAAACTTATAAAAATGCTATTGTGTTTTTTGAAAAAAAAAGAGTATTGGAATGTGTAATGGTTCTCTTGTGGTGAAGGAGAGTCGGACCAAAATGCAGCGTGTAGATTGCGATCCATGTTTAATAAACAAACATAAAACACGAATCAATTACAAACACTACAAAACAAAGAACGTAACGAAAACCCGAAACAGCCTATACTTGTGTAAACTAACACAGCGACAGGAACAAGGACACTAAGGACAATCACCCATGAAACACTCAAAGAATATGGCTGCCTAAATATGGTTCCCAATCAGAGACAACGATAAACACCTGCCTCTGATTGAGAACCACTTCAGACAGCCATAGACTTAACTAGAACACCCCACTAAGCTACAATCCCAATACATACACACCACATACAAAAACCCATGTCACACCCTGGCCTGACCAAATAAATGAAGATAAACACAAAATATTTCGACTAGGGCGTGACAGAATGTTACCCAAGGCCTACATAAACACAACCCAATTATTATTACTGTTAGAATGTTGCAGTCAGAATTTCATGATATCCCATTAGCTTGTAGGGGGCTCCATGGAGAATTTCAAGATATCTCATTAGCTTGTAGGGGGCTTCATGGAGAATTTCATGATATCTCATTAGCTTGTAGGGGGCTTCATGGAGAATTTCATGATATCTCATTAGCTTGTAGGGGGCTCCATGGAGAATTTCATGATATCTCATTAGCTTGTAGGGGGCTCCGTCGAGAATTTCATGATATCTCATTAGCTTGTAGGGGGCTCCATGGAGAATTTCATGATATCTCATTAGCTTGTAGGGGGCTCCATGGAGAATTTCATGATATCTTATTAGCTTGTAGGGGGCTCCATCGAGAATTTCATGATATCTCATTAGCTTGTAGGGGGCTCCATCGAGAATTTCATGATATCTTATTAGCTTGTAGGGGGCTCCATCGAGGCACAGCGGATCTAGTGTTAATTCTGCTGTTAAATCCTCCCTCTTTTCCAAACTCCTGTGGAGTCACAGAGCCTTCAGACAATAAAGTGCCATTCACTATTAGTTAGAACACTAGTGGTAGAAGTTGACCTTTAACGTAGATCTAGGATCAGATTACCCTTCCACCATTCTAACCTGAACCATTATTGGGATGTAATAACACCTGGTCCTGGGTTAGTGGTTAGGGCAACTTCTACCCGTTCCAAGAAGAGAACTGTCATAGTTTATTAGGAGCAGCAACACTCCATGGAACAGCAGGTTGGTCATTTTAACGCTGTCATTGTGATGTTTTACATTTCCTGTCAGTGAGTTTCATAACGTGGTGAGTCATAATTTTACAGGTTTGTAAGGTGATTGAGCGACCTGTATTAAACTGTATTAAATAGAGTATTAAATAGAGAGAAATGTATGTGGACTCTGGGGCACAAACACAGACGAACGTACGGATGCACAAACATATAAATGCATACCTTCCATCACTTAAAATGAAAACCCACCAACGCTCATAGTGAATACCCAGAAATACTCATAATGAATACTCACCAACGCTCATAATGAAAACCCACTAACAATCATAATGAATACCCACCAACGCTCATAGTGAATACCCACCAATGCTCATAATGAATACTCTCCTATGCTCATAATGAATACCCACCAATGCTCATAATGAATACCCACCAATGCTCATGAAGAACACCCACCAACGCTCCTCATGAATACCCACCAACGCTTATAATGAATACCCACCAACGCTCATGAAGAACACCCACCAATGCTCATAATGAATACTCTCCAATGCTCATAATGAATACCCACCAATGCTCATAATGAATACCCACCAATGCTCATAATGAATACCCACCAACGCTCAGGAAGAACACCCACCAACGCTCATAATGAATACCCACCAATGCTCATAATGAATACCCACCAATGCTCATAATGAATACCCACCAACGCTCATAATGAATACCCACCAACGCTTATAATGAATACCCAACAACCCTCATAATGAATACCCACCAACATTCATGAAGAACACCCAATAATGCTCATGAGGAACACCCACCAACGCTCATGATGAATACCCACCAACGCTCATAATGAATACCCACCAACGCTCATAATGAATACCCACCAACCCTCATAATGAATACCCACCAACATTCATGAAGAACACCCAATAATGCTCATGAGGAACACCCACCAACTCTCATAATGAATACCCACGAATGCTCATAATGAATACCCACCAACGCTCAAAATGAATACCCACCAACACTCATGAGTATATTCCTACAAAGGCAGAGTATGTGATGACGTTTCTGTGTGTCGGTTAATTGGGCAGAGTTGTTGTTGTGGTGATAAAAACGGACGTTGTGCTCTCAGAATAACCAGGAGGGTGTAACAGCACGATGGCTAAAAGACCACTAGAGTGGACTGTTCACGGTCGGATATCTCATATAAGGCAGTGACCTGACTCATCCATCTGTCTTGTATGGTAGCAACTGGTGTCTTGTTATTTTCAGCCTGGTTATTGCCAAACCATATCCCAATCTGAACCTGAGCCTGGCTTAACCCTGATAGAACAAATACCTAGCTGAACCCATGGCTTCAGGCCCATGTTGGGACAGGAGATTTCCCTGTGAGCTCAGTTTGACGGCCATTTTGGAGTTCCTTACCTGAAAGTCAAGGTTAGGGTTGGGGTAGGTATATATCTACCTGAAAGTCAAGGTTAGGGTTGGGGTAGGTTTATATCTACCTGAACGTCAAGGTTAGGGTTGGGGTAGGTAAATATCTACCTGAAAGTGAAGGTTAGAGTTGGGGTAGGTAAATATCTACCTGAAAGTGAAGGTTAGGGTTGGGGTAGGTAAATATCTACCTGAAAGTGAAGGTTAGGGTTGGGGCAGGTATATTTCTACCTGAAAGTCAAGGTTAGGGTTGGGGTAGGTTTATATCTAACTGAACGTCAAGGTTAGGGTTGTGGTAGGTGTATGTTTACCTGGAAGTCAGGGTTAGGGTTGGGGTAAGGTAGCCAGGCGGAGCGAGAGTTCTCCTGGTACTTGAAGGGGCCACCGAACACACGGGTGATGGCACTGAGGTTGAAGGCACACACCGCAGACGCTGCTATGCTATTCCTGTAAGGAGGGGGAGAGGGAGAGAGATGCATATAAATATGTATACAGTACCAGTCAAAAGTTTGGACACAACTACTCATTCCAGGGTTTTGCTTTATTTTTTACTATTTTCTACATTGTAGAATAATAGTAAAGAAATCAACAATATGAAATAACACATATGGAATCATCCAGCTTCATGATTTAGTCAGCTGACATGCATTTCAATTAACAGGTGTGCTTTCTTAAAAGTTAACTTGTGAAATGTATTTCCTTCTTAACGTTTTAAGGCTAGGGGAGTATTCGGAGGTTTGGATGACTGAGGTGCACAAAGTAAACTGCCTGTTACTCAGGCCCAGAAGCTAGAATATGCATGTACATGGTAGTATTGGATAGAAAACACTCTAAAGGTTCGAAAACCGTTAAAATAATGTCTGTTAGTATGACAGAACTGATTTGGCAGGCGAAATCCCAAGGACAAATCCATCCAGGAATTTCTTTTTTTTGAGGTCATTGGAATTTCAATGGTTTTCTATGGGAAAGTCTAATAATTAGGACCCAGACTGCAGTTCCTATGGCTTCCACTAGATGTCAACAGTCTTTAGAAATGGTTTCATGCTTTGTTTTTTGAAAAATGAAGAAGTATACCTATTCTTTCAGAATATCTCTCAGAAGGACTCTAGTCTTTTGAGGCGCGTGAATGAGTTTGCGCTCCTCGTTCTTTTTCTCCGGTACTGAACACAGTATATTCCGTCTTAAATTTGATAGATTATTTACATATTAGGGTACCTGAGTTTGGATTAGAAACGTTGTTTGAATTGTTGGGACGTAGTTTACAGGTAACTTTTTAGATTCCTTTGTAGGCATGTTGGGCGAGAACAGGTGGATTTCTGAATCAAACGCGCCAAATAAACTGACATTTTTTGGGATGTAAAGAAGGACTTTATCGAACAAAGCGACCATTCATTGTGTAGCTGGGACCCGTTGGATTGCAAACAGATGAAGATCTTCAAAGGTAAGTGATTTATTTTATCGCTATTTTTGATTTTTGTGACACCTGTGCAGGTTATGAATTCATGTTAATGCAGGAAGTGGCTGAGGCGCTGTCCTCAGACAATCAAATGTTATGCTTTCGCCGTAAAGCCTATTGTAAATCGGACAAAGCGGTTCGATTACCAAGATTCTAAACTAAATAATGGTGTATAACATTTGAATTTTGATGAATGTTTAATATTACTACTTTTGTATTTTGAATTACGCGCACTGCAATTTCACTGGATGTTGTCGAGGTGGGACGCTAGCGTCTGAATGATCCGAAAGAAGGTAATGCATTACAGCCAATCAGTTGTGTTGTGACAAGGTAGGTTTGGTATACAGAAGATGGTCTTTTACCAAATAGGGCTAAATCCATATTATGGCAAGAACAGCTCAAATAAGCAAAGAGAAACAACAGTCCATCATTACTTTAAGACATGAAGGTCAGTCAATACGGAACAATTCAAGAACTTTGAACGTTTCTTCAAGTTCAGTCGCGAAAATCATCAAGCGCTATGATGAAACTGGCTCTCATGAGAACCGCCACAGGAAAGGAAGACCCAGAGTTACTTCTGCTGCAGAGGATAACTTCATTAGAGTTACCAGCCTCAGAAATCGGCAATTAACTGCACCTCAGATTGCAGCCCAAATAAATGCTTCACAGAGTTCAAGTAACAGACACATCTCAACATCAACTATTCAGAGGAGACTGAGTGAATCAGGCCTTCATGGTCGAATTGCTGCAAAGAAAACACTACTAAAGGACACCAATAAGAAGAAGAGACTTACTTGGGCCAAGAAACACAAGCAATGGACATTAGTCCTTTGGTCTGATGAGTCCAAACTTGAGATTTTTGGTTCTAACTGCCATGAGATGCAGAGTCGGTGAACAGACAATCTCCACATGTGTGCTTCCCACCATGAAGCATGGAGGAGGAGGTGTGATGGTGTGGGTGTGCTTTTCTGGTGAAACTGTCTTTCATTTACTTAGAATTCAAGGCACACTTTACCAGCATGGCTACCACAGCATTCTGCAGCGATACGCCATCCCATCTCGTCTGTGCTTAGCGGGACTATCATTTGTTTTTCAACAGGACAATGTCCCAACACACCTCCAGACTGTGTAAGGGCTATTTGACCAAGAAGGAGAGTGATTGAGTGCTGCATCAGATGACCTGGCCTCCACAATTACGCAATCTCTACCCAATTGAGATGGTTTGGGATGAGTTGGACTGCAAATTGAAGGAAAAACAGCCAACAAGTACATGATTCCATATGTGTAATTTCATAGTTTTAATGTCTTCACCATTATTATACAATGTAGAAAATAGTAAAATAAAGAAAAACCCTTGAATGAATAGGTGTCTCAAATGTTTTGACTGGTACTGTATATATAGTATATATATATAGAGAGAGATAGATTAAGAAGCCAACTAAGCAGACACAATGCTAGCTGACTGGTATATACCTTTATATCTGTCCCTACCAGATCGTGTCTGTGGACTCAGATCACACTGTGAGTGATGGATGGTCTAAATTGACTATAAATTGAACACCGGGCTTCAATTAAGAGGTTCTGCCTCTCTGGCTAAGTGTCCAGATCGGGCCTGATGAATAACTTTGAATTTTAAAACTGTCACTTTAGCAAGAACGTGTCTTCTCTAAGATATTATAAAATAACATGAGAGAAACCAGTCTGAATCAAACTGTCAAACTAAACGTGAGTGAATGATGATAGTATAATATGACTGTTCATTATCAGCTGTACCTGAAGGATACTTCAGTGTTTTGCCCACTTCAAGGTCTATTGACCATAATACGAAAAGACATGAAGGAACCTCTAGGCAGAGTACACAGTGGAGGCTGGTGGGATGAGCTATGAGAGGACTGGCTCATTGTAATGGCTGGAATGGAATAAAGGCAACTGCATCAAACATGTGGTTTCCATATACGTTTGATGTGTTTGATACCGTTCCATTCATTCCATTAGAATGAGCCTGTCCTCCTATAGCTCATCCCACCAGCCGCCTCTGGCGTCTACCCTCTGGCTGGTATATCTGACCATTGCCTTGTCCTGCCCATTGTGACAGAGTAAGTCTGCACAGGCCCATGTTAGAGAGGGTAAAGTGTGTGTCTGTGTGTTTCTCTGTATGTCTCTGTCTCTCTGTCTCTCTGTGTTTCTCTGCGTGTCTCTCTGTGTCTCTCTGTTTCTCTGTGTTTCTATGTGTTTCTCTGAGTGTGTCTCTGCATGTGTCTCTGCATGTGTCTCTGCAAGTGTCTCTGCATGTGTCTCTGCAAGTGTCTCTGTGTGTCTCTGTTTATCTCTGTGTATCTCTGTGTCTCTCTGTTTCTGTGTGTCTCCGTGTGTCTCTGTTTCTGTGTGTTTCTGTGTGTCTCTGTGTGTCTCTTTTTCTGTGTGTCTCTGTGTGTCTCTGTTTCTGTGTGTTTCTGTGTGTCTCTGTGTGTCTCTGTTTCTGTGTGTCTCTGTGTGTCTCTGTGTGTCTCTGTGTGTCTAGAATGTATTTCTTACACGTTAGTAGTAAAGATCCCATAGAGCAGGTCTAACTCTGGCAGGTAGAACGTTCCCTGTAGTTCATTATAGTTGAACGGTATCTCCCCTGGTCGAGAGCAGTTCAACCGAGCCTTCATGAACGTGGTCCAGGTGTCCTCCAATAGGAAGCGTCCTCCAATGTCGTTCTTACAGACCCGGGCAGCGCGAGAGAACACGGTCCGACCGCAGTCGTGTTCCAACGCGTTCTCCCGAAAGAAGAAGTAGGTGAAGTTCCCGATGTCGTAGGAGGAGACAAAGTTAGGCTCTGTTGAAGGAGGAGACAAAGTTAGGCTCTGTTGAAGTAGGAGACAAAGTTAGGCTCTGTTGAAGGAGGAGACAAAGTTAGGCTCTGTTGAAGTAGGAGACAAAGTTAGGCTCTGTTGAAGTATGAGACAAAGTTAGGCTCTGTTGAAGGAGGAGACAAAGTTAGGCTCTGTTGAAGTAGGAGACAAAGTTAGGCTCTGTTGAAGGAGGAGACAAAGTTAGGCTCTGTTGAAGGAGGAGACAAAGTTAGGCTCTGTTGAAGGAGGAGACAAAGTTAGGCTCTTGAAGTAGGAGACAAAGTTAGGCTCTGTTGAAGTAGTAGAAAAGTTAGGCTCTGTGGAAGTAGGAGACAAAGTTAGGCTCTGTTGAAGGAGGAGACAAAGTTAGGCTCTGATGAAGTAGGGGAGAATGTTAGGCTCTGTTGAAGTAGGAGCCAAAGTTAGGCTCTGTTGAAGTAGGAGACAAAGTTAGGTTCTGTTGAAGTAGGAGACAAAGTTAGGCTCTGTTGAAGGAGGAGACAAAGTTAGGCTCTGTTGAAGGAGGAGACAAAGTTAGGCTCTGTTGAAGTAGGAGACAAAGTTAGGCTCTGTTGAAGGATGAGACAAAGTTAGGCTCTGTTGAAGGAGGAGACAAAGTTAGGCTCTGTTGAAGTAGGAGACAAAGTTAGGCTCTGTTGAAGTAGGAGACAAAGTTAGGCTCTGTTGAAGGAGGAGACAAAGTTAGGCTCTGTTGAAGGAGGAGACAAAGTTAGGCTCTGTTGAAGGAGGAGACAAAGTTAGGCTCTGTTGAAGGAGGAGACAAAGTTAGGCTCTTGAAGTAGGAGACAAAGTTAGGCTCTGTTGAAGTAGTAGAAAAGTTAGGCTCTGTGGAAGTAGGAGACAAAGTTAGGCTCTGTTGAAGGAGGAGACAAAGTTAGGCTCTGTTGAAGTAGGAGACAAAGTTAGGCTCTGTTGAAGTAGGAGACAAAGTTAGGCTCTGTTGAAGGAGGAGACAAAGTTAGGCTCTGTTGAAGGAGGAGACAAAGTTAGGCTCTGTTGAAGTAGGAGACAAAGTTAGGCTCTGTTGAAGGAGGAGACAAAGTTAGGCTCTGTTGAAGTAGGAGACAAAGTTAGGCTCTGTTGAAGTATGAGACAAAGTTAGGCTCTGTTGAAGGAGGAGACAAAGTTAGGCTCTGTTGAAGTAGGAGACAAAGTTAGGCTCTGTTGAAGTAGGAGACAAAGTTAGGCTCTGTTGAAGGAGGAGACAAAGTTAGGCTCTGTTGAAGGAGGAGACAAAGTTAGGCTCTGTTGAAGGAGGAGACAAAGTTAGGCTCTGTTGAAGGAGGAGACAAAGTTAGGCTCTTGAAGTAGGAGACAAAGTTAGGCTCTGTTGAAGTAGTAGAAAAGTTAGGCTCTGTGGAAGTAGGAGACAAAGTTAGGCTCTGTTGAAGGAGGAGACAAAGTTAGGCTCTGATGAAGTAGGGGAGAAAGTTAGGCTCTGTTGAAGTAGGAGCCAAAGTTAGGCTCTGTTGAAGTAGGAGACAAAGTTAGGTTCTGTTGAAGTAGGAGACAAAGTTAGGCTCTGTTGAAGGAGGAGACAAAGTTAGGCTCTGTTGAAGGAGGAGACAAAGTTAGGCTCTGTTGAAGTAGGAGACAAAGTTAGGCTCTGTTGAAGTATGAGACAAAGTTAGGCTCTGTTGAAGGAGGAGACAAAGTTAGGCTCTGTTGAAGTAGGAGACAAAGTTAGGCTCTGTTGAAGTAGGAGACAAAGTTAGGCTCTGTTGAAGGAGGAGACAAAGTTAGGCTCTGTTGAAGGAGGAGACAAAGTTAGGCTCTGTTGAAGGAGGAGACAAAGTTAGGCTCTGTTGAAGGAAGAGACAAAGTTAGGCTCTTGAAGTAGGAGACAAAGTTAGGCTCTGTTGAAGTAGTAGAAAAGTTAGGCTCTGTGGAAGTAGGAGACAAAGTTAGGCTCTGTTGAAGGAGGAGACAAAGTTAGGCTCTGTTGAAGTAGGAGACAAAGTTAGGCTCTGTTGAAGTAGGAGAGAAAGTTAGGCTCTGTTGAAGTAGGAGAGAAAGTTAGGCTTTGTTGAAGTAGGAGAGAAAGTTAGGCTCTGTTGAAGTAGGATAGAAAGTTAGGCTCTGTTGAAGTAGGAGAGAAAGTTAGGCTCTGTTGAAGTAGGAGAAAAAGTTAGGCTTTGTTGAAGTAGGAGAGAAAGTTAGGCTCTGTTGAAGTAGGAGAGAAAGTTAGGCTCTGTTGAAGTAGGAGAGAAAGTTAGGCTCTGTTGAAGTAGGAAACAAAGTTAGGCTCTGTTGAAGTAGGAGAGAAAGTTAGGCTCTGTTGAAGTAGGAGACAAAGTAAGGCTCTGTTGAAGTAGGAGAGAAAGTTAGGCTCTGTTGAAGTAGGAGACAAAGTTAGGCTCTGTTGAAGTAGGAGACAAAGTTAGGCTCTGTTGAAGTAGGAGAGAAAGTTAGGCTCTGTTGAAGTAGGAGAGAAAGTTAGGCTTTGTTGAAGTAGGAGAGAAAGTTAGGCTCTGTTGAAGTAGGAGAGAAAGTTAGGCTCTGTTGAAGTAGGAAAGAAAGTTAGGCTCTGTTGAAGTAGGAGAGAAAGTTAGGCTTTGTTGAAGTAGGAGACAAAGTTAGGCTCTGTTGAAGTAGGAGACAAAGTTAGGCTCTGTTGAAGTAAGAGAGAAAGTTAGGCTCTGTTGAAGTAGGAAACAAAGTTAGGCTCTGTTGAAGTAGGAGACAAAGTTAGGCTCTGTTGAAGTAGGAGAGAAAGTTAGGCTCTGTTGAAGTAGGATACAAAGTAAGGCTCTGTTGAAGTAGGAGACAAAGTTAGGCTCTGTTGAAGTAGGAGAGACAGTTAGGCTCTGTTGAAGTAGGAGAGAAAGTTAGGCTCTGTTGAAGTAGGAGAGAGAGTTAGGCTCTGTTGAAGTAGGAGACAAAGTTAGGCTCTGTTGAAGTAGGAGACAAAGTTAGGCTCTGTTGAAGTAGGAGAGAGAGTTAGGCTCAGTTGAAGTAGGAGACAAAGTTAGGCTCTGTTGAAGTAGGAGCCAAAGTTAGGATCTGTTGATGTAGGAGACACAGTTAGGCTCTGTTGAAGTAGGAGAGAAAGTTAGGCTCTGTTGAAGTAGGAGACACAGTTAGGCTCTGTTGAAGTAGGAAACAAAGTTAGGCTCTGTTGAAGTATGAGACAAAGTTAGGCTCTGATGAAGTAGGGGAGAAAGTTAGGCTCTGTTGAAGTAGGAGCCAAAGTTAGGCTCTGTTGAAGTAGGAGACAAAGTTAGGTTCTGTTGAAGTAGGAGACAAAGTTAGGCTCTGTTGAAGGAGGAGAGAAAGTTAGGCTCTGTTGAAGTAGGAGAGAAAGTTAGGCTCTGTTGAAGTAGGAGAGAAAGTTAGGCTCTGTTGAAGTAGGAGAGAGAGTTAGGCTCTGTTGAAGTAGGAGACAAAGTTAGGCTCTGTTGAAGTAGGAGAGAAAGTTAGGCTCTGTTGAAGTAGGAGACAAAGTTAGGCTCTGTTGAAGTACGAGACACAGTTAGGCTCTGTTGAAGTAGGAGGGAAAATTAGGCTCTGTTGATGTAGGAGAGAAAGTTAGGCTCTGTTGAAGTAGGAGAGAAAGTTAGGCTCTGTTGAAGTAGGAGACAAAGTTAGGCTCTGTTGAAGTAGGAGAGAAAGTTAGGCTCTGTTGAAGTAGGAGACAAAGTTAGGCTCTGTTGAAGTACGAGACACAGTTAGGCTCTGTTGGAGTCGGATACAAAGTTAGGCTCTGTTGAAGTAGGAGAGATAGTTAGGCTCTGTTGAAGTAGGAAAGAAAGTTAGGCTCTGTTGAAGTAGGAGACAAAGTTAGGCTCTGTTGAAGTAGGAAAGAAAGTTAGGCTCTGTTGAAGTAGGAGAGATAGTTAGGCTCTGTTGAAGTAGGAAAGAAAGTTAGGCTTTGTTGAAGTAGGAGAGAAAGTTAGGCTCTGTTGAAGTAGGAGAGAAAGTTAGGCTCTGTTGAAGTAGGAAAGAAAGTTAGGCTCTGTTGAAGTAGGAGAGAAAGTTAGGCTTTGTTGAAGTAGGAGAGAAAGTTAGGCTCTGTTGAAGTAGGAGAGAAAGTTAGGCTCTGTTGAAGTAAGAGAGAAAGTTAGGCTCTGTTGAAGTAGGAAACAAAGTTAGGCTCTGTTGAAGTAGGAGACAAAGTTAGGCTCTGTTGAAGTAGGAGAGAAAGTTAGGCTCTGTTGAAGTAGGATACAAAGTAAGGCTCTGTTGAAGTAGGAGACAAAGTTAGGCTCTGTTGAAGTAGGAGAGACAGTTAGGCTCTGTTGAAGTAGGAGAGAAAGTTAGGCTCTGTTGAAGTAGGAGAGAGAGTTAGGCTCTGTTGAAGTAGGAGACAAAGTTAGGCTCTGTTGAAGTAGGAGACAAAGTTAGGCTCTGTTGAAGTAGGAGAGAGAGTTAGGCTCAGTTGAAGTAGGAGACAAAGTTAGGCTCTGTTGAAGTAGGAGCCAAAGTTAGGATCTGTTGATGTAGGAGACACAGTTAGGCTCTGTTGAAGTAGGAGAGAAAGTTAGGCTCTGTTGAAGTAGGAGACACAGTTAGGCTCTGTTGAAGTAGGAAACAAAGTTAGGCTCTGTTGAAGTATGAGACAAAGTTAGGCTCTGATGAAGTAGGGGAGAAAGTTAGGCTCTGTTGAAGTAGGAGCCAAAGTTAGGCTCTGTTGAAGTAGGAGACAAAGTTAGTTTCTGTTGAAGTAGGAGACAAAGTTAGGCTCTGTTGAAGGAGGAGAGAAAGTTAGGCTCTGTTGAAGTAGGAGAGAAAGTTAGGCTCTGTTGAAGTAGTAGAGAAAGTTAGGCTCTGTTGAAGTAGGAGAGAGAGTTAGGCTCTGTTGAAGTAGGAGACAAAGTTAGGCTCTGTTGAAGTAGGAGAGAAAGTTAGGCTCTGTTGAAGTAGGAGACAAAGTTAGGCTCTGTTGAAGTACGAGACACAGTTAGGCTCTGTTGAAGTAGGAGGGAAAATTAGGCTCTGTTGATGTAGGAGAGAAAGTTAGGCTCTGTTGAAGTAGGAGAGAAAGTTAGGCTCTGTTGAAGTAGGAGACAAAGTTAGGCTCTGTTGAAGTAGGAGAGAAAGTTAGGCTCTGTTGAAGTAGGAGACAAAGTTAGGCTCTGTTGAAGTACGAGACACAGTTAGGCTCTGTTGGAGTCGGATACAAAGTTAGGCTCTGTTGAAGTAGGAGACAAAGTTAGGCTCTGTTGAAGTAGGAAAGAAAGTTAGGCTCTGTTGAAGTAGGAGACAAAGTTAGGCTCTGTTGAAGTAGGAAAGAAAGTTAGGCTCTGTTGAAGTAGGAGAGATAGTTAGGCTCTGTTGAAGTAGGAAAGAAAGTTAGGCTCTGTTGAAGTAGGAGACAAAGTTAGGCTCTGTTGAAGTAGGAAAGAAAGTTAGGCTCTGTTGAAGTAGGAGAGAAAGTTAGGCGCTGTTGAAGTAGGAGACAAAGTTAGGCTCTGTTGAAGGAGGGGGAAGGGCAAGAGAGAAAACAGAGGAGTTTGTAGAGAGAGCAATAGAGAGATAGCAAGAGAGAGAGAGAGCAATAGAGAGATAGCAAGAGAGAGAGATAGCAAGAGAAAAGCCAGAGAGAGAGAGAGGGATACAAGAGAAACATCCAGAGAGAGAGATATAGCGCAAGAGAGAGAGATAGCAAGAGATAGCGAGAGAAAAATCCAGAGAGACAGAGAGAGAGAGAAAGAAGAGAGAGAGAGAGAGAGAGAGAGAGAGAGAGAGAGAGAGAGAGAGAATACACTTGAACCCAATGCCATTCATGGTTGTGAGGTCTGGGGTCCGTTCACCAACCAAGAATTCACAAAATGCGGCAAACACCAGAACAATGTACAATGCAAAACACCAAATATTGCATGCAGAGCACAATTAGGCTGATACCCGCTAATTACCCAAATCCAGAAAAGAGCTGTTAAATTCCAAAAAAAGGAAGCGATTCCCAAACCTTCCAAAACAAAGCCATCACCTACAGAGAGATGAACCTGGACAAGAGTCCCCTAAGCAAGCTGGTCCTGGGGCTCTGTTCACAAACACAAACAGATCCCAATGAGCCCCAAGACAGCAACAAAATTAGACACAAACAAATCATGAGAAAATAAAAAGATAATTACTTAACAATTTGGAATGAATTTACAAAAAAACCCAGAGTAAACTAGAATGTTATTTGGTCCCAACAGATAATAAATAGTGGCAGAATACCTGACCACTGTGACTGACCCAAACTTAAGGAAAGCTTTGACTATGTACAGACTCAGTGAGTATAGCCTTGTTATTGAGAAAGGCCGTCGCAGGCAGACCTGGCTCTCAAGAGAAGACAGGCTATGTGCTCACTGCCAGCAAAATGAGGTGGAAACTGAGCTGCACTTCTTAACCTCCTGCCCAATATATGACCATATTAGAGACACATATTTCCCTCAGGTTACACAGACAAACCCAATTTTGAAAACAAACCCAGTTTTGAAAAACTCCCATATCTACTGGGTGAAATACCACAGTGTGCCATCACAGCAGGAAGATCTATGACCTGTTGCCACAAGAAAAGGACAACCAGTGAAGAACAAACACCATTGTAAATACAACTCATTTTTATGCTTATTTATTTAGGGGTCCATAGGATCTTGATGTAGAGCTGTGAGGTAAAAGTGATTAGGGGAAATAAATGATGTCATTCTTATTAATGACTTTTGTGTTCCAATAGTGAAACCTATTATTCATCCTGGGAAGCCTACGGATTCAGATGAGGAATCACCAAAACAGTGGTGTAGTGCCGTAAATCTGCTGACCTCCCACATCCACTCATTGCTGGGTGTTCATTTTTATGTGTGACATTATTGGACCTTAACCACATGCATTATCCTCCTTGACAGTGATTTAATCCACTTTTAAATTAAACATTATTTTTTTTGTTGCTCTTTCAAATGGTCTTCTCCTCCTCAGCTTTGCACAGCATCACTGGAGAAGAGAGAGAGAGAGAGAGAGAGAGAGAGAGAGAGAGAGAGAGAGAGAGAGAGAGAGAGAAAAAAATCTATTTTACATAAAATGAGTTGCTGAACCCTTTTCTCAAAGGTAGCTGCAACACGTGGAGCCTTTTTAATTATATATTTATTTTTATGGTTGTATTTTATGGGTTTAAAGCGAATCAGATCTCTGGTTGACAAGAGATTGACTCTTTTAGAGTGAGAAAACGACTCTTTTAGAGTGAGAGAATGACTCTTTTAGAGTGAGAGAATGACTCTTTTAGAGGGAGAGAATGACTCTTTTAGAGGGAGAGAATGACTCTTTTAGAGGGAGAGAATGACTCTTTTAGAGGGAGAGAATGACTCTTTTAGAGGGAGAGAATGACTCTTTTAGAATGAGAGAATGACTCTTTTAGAGGGAGAGAATGACTCTTTTAGAGGGAGAGAATGACTCTTTTAGAGTGAGTGAATGACTCTTTTAGAGGGAGAGAATGACTCTTTTAGAGGGAGAGAATGACTCTTTTAGAATGAGAGAATGACTCTTTTAGAATGAGAGAATGACTCTTTTAGAGGGAGAGAATGACTCTTTTAGAGGGAGAGAATGACTCTTTTAGAGGGAGAGAATGACTCTTTTAGAATGAGAGAATGACTCTTTTAGAGGGAGAGAATGACTCTGACTCTTTTAGAGGGAGAGAATGACTCTTTTAGAGGGAGAGAATGACTCTTTTAGAATGAGAGAATGACTCTTTTAGAGTGAGAGAATGACTCTTTTAGAGGGAGAGAATGACTCTTTTAGAGGGAGAGAATGACTCTTTTAGAGGGAGAGAATGAGTGAAGCAGCATATTCAATCAGCAGCCTTGTTCCAGGGGGGGCTGTGCTTCTTGAACTGGAACACACTGAGCTCTTCAGGCCGACAAGCTGATTTCATTGTTTTACTACCAGATGAAAATGTCACTTTGATGTCTTTCGACAAGGAAAGAGACAAACATGTCAATAAAGAACGAGAAAGATTTTGTGACATGATTTTTTGTTTTGTTTAAAGAAGTTAAAGACTTTGAGCCCTTGTTGTCTTGAAAGGAATGAAAACAAAACAAAGTGTGTTTATGGTCTTGTCATCAGTGAACTGTGTGACAGTGACAGACACCACAAGTTAACTCCTTGAACCCCTTTTCTACATCTCTATACTACTACTGCTTATCCCCCTACCCTTCACTTCCTCCCAGTACCCCGGCCTACCATTCAGCCATTTGGAGTTGTCCTAAAAGCATTGTATAATAACAGCCCACAATCCCCTACTCCCCTTTCTTTTACCCAGTACCCCGGCCTACCATTCAGCCATTTGGAGTTGTACTGTGCGGTGCGTAGAGGCGGCAGCCCCCCCAGACTGCGGTAGATAGCTGGGTCTCTGCCAGAGAAGTCCATGGCGGTAGCAGCATACAGATCTCCACTGGACGTGATCAGAGCTGTGGAGTTATGGAGAGGGTTGTAGGGACAACGGGCCATCCCACTGATCTGGTCATGGATCTCTGTCAGGTTGGTCAGCTAGAGGGGGCGGGGCAGGAGGGGGCGGGGCAGGAGGGAGAGGGGGAGGAGGGAGAGGGACAGATGAGGGGGGGGGGGCAGAGGTGGAGGAGATGAGATTCTTCATCTCATTACATTCTTGTCATGATTATCATCCACTCCATTCATGCTAATGCTAATCATTGCTTCCACCACACACACAGTCAATACACACATACACACACACACCTCTTGTCTTGTACATTATCAGCCCACCATGCCCAAGAGGTAATTGACATTTGTACAGAGCTCAGATTAAAAAGAAGGATATGGAGTCCCATGAACTATAATGCCTGTGAAACTGCTTTTCTCCTCTAGGAAAAAAACTGTCACTTATCGTTACCGTAGGACCATCTTACAGTACCCAGCTCAAATAGGGGCGGCAGGTAGCCTAGTGGTTAGAGTGTAGGGAAGGCAGGTAGCCTAGTGGTTAGAGGGGGGAGGCAGGTAGCCTAGTGGTTAGAGGGGGGAGGCAGGTAGCCTAGTGGTTAGAGGGGGGAGGCAGGTAGCCTAGTGGTTAGAGGGGGGAGGCAGGTAGCCTAGTGGTTAGAGGGGGGAGGCAGGTAGCCTAGTGGTTAGAGGGGGGCGGCAGGTAGCCTAGTGGTTAGAGTGTAGGGACGGCAGATAGCCTAGTGGTCAGAGGGGGGAGGCAGGTATCACGATAGTGTATCCTACATGAGTACTTCATCAGGATAGTGTATCCTACCTGAGTCCTTCATCAGGATAGTGTAAACCTGAGTCCTTCATCAGGATAGTGTATCCTACCTGAGTCCTTCATCAGGATAGTGTATCCTACCTGAGTCCTTCATCAGGATAGCGTATCCTACCTGAGTCCTTCATCAGGATAGTGTATCCTACCTGAGTCCTTCATCAGGATAGTGTATCCTACCTGAGTCCTTCATCAGGATAGCGTTTCACCTAGAAGCTTTGGGTCATTATAATGACTTGTTATTCCCCCTGGTAGTGTTGGGTCATTATAATGACTTGTTATTCATCCTAGTAGTGTTGGGTCATTATAATGACTTGTTATTCATCCTAGTCGTGTTGGGTCATTATAATGACTTGTTATTCCTCCTGGTAGTGTTGGGTCATTATAATGACTTGTTATTCCTCCTGGTAGTGTTGGGTCATTATAATGACTTGTTATTCCTCCTAGTAGAGTTGGGTCATTATAATGACTTGTTATTCCTCCTAGTAGAGTTGGGTCATTATAATGACCTGTTATTCCTCCTGGTAGAGTTGTGTCATTATAATGACTTGTTATTCCTCCTGGTAGTGTTGGGTCATTATAATGACTTGTTATTCCTCCTGGTAGAGTTGTGTCATAATGACTTGTTATTCCTCCTGGTAGAGTTGTGTCATAATGACTTGTTATTCCTCCTGGTAGAGTTGTGTCATTATAATGACGTGTTATTCCTCCTGGTAGTGTTGGGTCATTATAATGACTTGTTATTCCTCCTAGTAGAGTTGGGTCATTATAATGACTTGTTATTCCTCCTAGTAGAGTTGGGTCATTATAATGACCTGTTATTCCTCCTGGTAGAGTTGTGTCATTATAATGACTTGTTATTCCTCCTGGTAGTGTTGGGTCATTATAATGACTTGTTATTCCTCCTGGTAGAGTTGTGTCATAATGACTTGTTATTCCTCCTGGTAGAGTTGTGTCATAATGACTTGTTATTCCTCCTGGTAGAGTTGTGTCATTATAATGACGTGTTATTCCTCCTGGTAGTGTTGGGTCATTATAATGACTTGTTATTCCTCCTAGTAGAGTTGGGTCATTATAATGACTTGTTATTCCTCCTAGTAGAGTTGGGTCATTATAATGACCTGTTATTCCTCCTGGTAGAGTTGTGTCATTATAATGACTTGTTATTCCTCCTGGTAGTGTTGGGTCATTATAATGACTTGTTATTCCTCCTGGTAGAGTTGTGTCATAATGACTTGTTATTCCTCCTGGTAGAGTTGTGTCATAATGACTTGTTATTCCTCCTGGTAGAGTTGTGTCATTATAATGACTTGTTATTCCTCCTGGTAGTGTTGGGTCATTATAATGACGTGTTATTCCTCCTGGTAGTGTTGGGTCATTATAATGACTTGTTATTCCTCCTAGTAGAGTTGGGTCATTATAATGACCTGTTATTCCTCCTGGTAGAGTTGGGTCATTATAATGACTTGTTATTCCTCCTAGTAGAGTTGGGTCATTATAATGACCTGTTATTCCTCCTAGTAGAGTTGGGTCATTATAATGACCTGTTATTCCTCCTGGTAGAGTTGGGTCATTATAATGACTTGTAATTCCTCCTGGTACAGTTGGATCATTATAATGACTTGTAATTCCTCCTGGTACAGTTGGATCATTATAATGACTTGTTATTCCTCCTGGTAGAGTTGTGTCATAATGACTTGTTATTCCTCCTGGTAGAGTTGTGTCATAATGACTTGTTATTCCTCCTGGTAGAGTTGTGTCATAATGACTTGTTATTCCTCCTGGTAGAGTTGTGTCATAATGACTTGTTATTCCTCCTAGTAGAGTTGTGTCATAATGACTTGTTATTCCTCCTGGTAGAGTTGTGTCATAATGACTTGTTATTCCTCCTGGTAGAGTTGTGTCATAATGACTTGTTATTCCTCCTAGTAGAGTTGTGTCATAATGACTTGTTATTCCTCCTAGTAGAGTTGTGTCATAATGACTCTAGTGAAATCCATCTGTTGACCTGGATAATGCGTTATTAAACACCCTCACTGACTTAAATAAATCCCTGGGTAAAGTGTAATTAAACCACATCACTGGATGAATGAAAGCCCTGGGTAACTTGTTATTAAACTATATCACTGACTTAAGGAAAGCCTTTCCGTTTTCACAAGCAGCTCGATGTGAGACTCAGTGCTCAGACGTTTGGTTTGCCTGCCTTTGAAAGCGGGCCAAATCCAGCTCTCTGTGTTTAAAAATACTTAACAGCTCATCCTACACATGGCCCTGACACTTGTTCCCACTAAAAAGTCACACAGCATAACCTGAGGCAGCAGTTCTGAATACGTTTAAGAGGTGGAACGTGTGCGGTGTTGATATGTCATTATAACACATGGTGGAACCGTGAAATCTCACAGTGAATAAAATATGCTTAGAGCAAGATGTTCACCTCCATTCCTATCAATCTAAGCCGAAGTCATGTTTTTTTCTGAGTGGATTTATATAAACCAACATTTTTTTGTTACAATTTATGGGTAGACACATACTGTTGTGTAAATAAATGTTTGTTTCGATGGAAACCCTTGGAAATCCAAATAAATTATAAATACTGAATTATAAATACTATATTCTCCAATTGGGGTTCCACAATATCTAACCATACAGAACACAAGCCTTGTTTGACAGACACACTAAAGCTTCTCTATAATGCTGGCTGTAGTTTCGGGTTAATCAACGAGAGATGGACTTTCTACTTCCTCTAGGGACGTGACACTTATTCAAACAGCACAACAGAACCGGTCACTTGGATAGATTTATTACAGTGGGTCGACTTGGACCACTGTTGGTTCCGGCGACACAAACTACCTCCGCTCCGGGCCTCCGGCCTGACCCAGCTCAAACCCAACAGAGTGTCTGTGTCTGTGCCGGACGTCTGAGATGAAAAGGGGGTATTGATGGAGATCTTCCTGTGTGTTGAGGGAAGTGTTTGGGTCAAGCTGGACCTGGAAGATGGGTCTAATAGGAGTAGAGTGTAGATAGAGGCTGACTCATAGTAAACCAATGGGAGGAAGGAGTTTGTGAGACACTCAGCGCTACTGACTGGGCTTTCAGTTCATCTCGCTTCCGCTTCCTTTCTTCCTGGTCAGTTGCCATGTGACACTTCCTGGCAGCCGACTCGGACACGTCATCAGACACAGAGAGTGACAGGCTAGGAGGTGTTAGATGTCTGAGTCAATGATTCCTAGCTGTCTACAGGATAGATGAGGACATTGGGTCTGCAATAATAGGCTCTATGTCATCGTCACCACCATCATCATTATCGTCATGATCAATACCATGGATAGAGGATTGCATTCCCACTTTACTCACAATGGCAAATATAATCCTGCCATTCGAGGCCATAAATATTGGTATAGTGTTAAAATGAATTAGAATATTGAATGAGGACATTTGAACAGTGACTACATTATTAATGAACAGGATATTCATCCTACTTTATGACTTAGTGGAGACCAAATGTATATTGTTATCTCCTCGCTCCCTCTCCTCGCTTCCTCTCTCCTCTTCCCCCTCTCTCCCCAACCTCATTTAAATGCCAGTCAACTCAGGAAGTACACTACAATTCCAATTTCTCTTCAATGCTTTTCAATTAGGAACAATTTGAATTTCAAATGGAATTGACCCCAACCCTGCCAGTTATGCAGTACTTATCTAGACCGACTCAGAGTGTGTTCTCCTATGACAGATAAAATACCATCATAGTCGTTTCCTGACATTTATACTATCACGTATTTCAGCCGCAGTAAATAGTCATTATGAGACGACGACCTTTGCATTTGCTACTTTTGGAGAAAAATCTATATTTTTTACAAAGGTAAAACCACCCCCTCCACCTACCCTCCACTATGCTACCACATAATATAACAAACAGGCCACACACTTTCCTCAGGATAGACGGCAGGTTTTTAATACGGTAGGTGGAGTTGAATCAGAGTGGGCAGATAGGAAAGGAGAAGGAAGTTACAGATGTAATAAAAAGCGAGAAGAGAAGACAAGGTACATTATTAGATTCTTACAGTGCGGTTGGTGCAGATTGGTGTGAAAGCGTTGGTTCCACATGTAAACAGTCTGTCTCCATTCACCAGCAGAACTCGAATGTAGTTCTGACATTCCTCCTGTGAAGAGGACAGAACAGCACAGCTAACATTAGCCCTCATAGAAGGACACAGACACAGCAACACCTTAGCCAAATGTCAAGTTTCATGTATTTGGCTTTTGTATGTACATACATTGGAATTTCTCTTCAACGTGAGCTCAAACAAGGTAGAAGAATATTTTTTTTAAACACAAAATCATAAATACAATACTAATGATCAAGTATGCTAAATAAGAATGTGTAAGTGAAAATAATAGCCTAAACATTGGACAAATTCTGAATAATGATGCTACAGCAGAAGAAGGCAAGAGGGGAGTTTCTTTGCCGCTATTGCCTTGGCTAACTCTTCAGGGGTTTGGTCTAGGCCTTGGCTAACTCTTCAGGGGTTTGGTCTAGGCCTTGGCTAACTCTTCGGGGGTTTGGTTTAGGCCTTGGCTAACTCTTCAGGGGTTTGGTCTAGTCCTTGGCTAACTCTTCGTGGGTTTGGTCTAGGCCTTGGCTAACTCTTCAGGGGTTTGGTCTAGTCCTTGGCTAACTCTTCGTGGGTTTGGTCTAGGCCTTGGCTAACTCTTCAGGGGTTTGGTCTAGGCCTTGGCTAACTCTTCAGGTGTTTGGTCTAGGCCTTGGCTAACTCTTCGGGGGTTTGGTCTAGGCCTTGGCTAACTCTTCGGGGGTTTGGTCTAGGCCTTGGCTAACTCTTCAGGGGTTTGGTCTAGGCCTTGGCTAACTCTTCGGGGGTTTGGTCTAGGCCTTGGCTAACTCTTCAGTGGTTTGGTCTAGGCCTTGGCTAACTCTTCAGGGGTTTGGTCTAGGCCTTGGCTAACTCTTCGGGGGTTTGGTCTAGGCCTTGGCTAACTCTTCAGTGGTTTGGTCTAGGCCTTGTCTAACTCTTCGGGGGTTTGGTATAGGCCTTGGCTAACTCTTCAGGGGTTTGGTCTAGGCCTTGGCTAACTCTTCAGAGGTTTGGTATAGGCCTTGGCTAACTCTTCAGGGGTTTGGTCTAGGCATTGGCTAACTCTTCAGGGGTTTGGTCTAGGACCTGGCTAACTCTTCAGTGGTTTGGTCTAGGGCCTGGCTAACTCTTCAGGGGTTTGGTCTAGGCCTTGGCTAACTCTTCAGGGGTGTGGTCTTGGCCTTGGCTAACTCTTCAGGGGTTTGGTCTTGCCCTTGGCTAACTCTTCAGGGGTTTGGTCTAGGACCTGGCTAACTCTTCAGTGGTTTGGTCTAGGGCCTGGCTAACTCTTCAGGGGTTTGGTCTAGGCCTTGGCTAACTCTTCAGGGGTGTGGTCTTGGCCTTGGCTAACTCTTCAGGGGTTTGGTCTTGCCCTTGGCTAACTCTTCAGGGGTTTGGTCTAGGACCTGGCTAACTCTTCAGTGGTTTGGTCTAGGGCCTGGCTAACTCTTCAGGGGTTTGGTCTAGGACCTGGCTAACTCTTCAGGGGTTTGGTTTAGGCTCTGTACTGACTGTTGTCCGTCTGGCAGGTTCTCCCAAATCAGCTAAGGAACTCTGTAGTTCTGTCAGAGTGGTCATTGGGTTCTTGGTCACCTCCCTGACCAAGGTCCTTCTTGCCCAGTCTCCCAATTTGCTGCTCCAACCATTTTTTTTCATATTTTGATGAAAACATATTGAAAACAAACAACATTTTCTAAAATGTCATTATGGGGTAGGCGTGTAGATGTGTGTGTGTCACAGGCTGTGTGTGTGTGTGTGTGTGTGTGTGTCTGCCTCTTGTAGTGTGGCTGACTTTGTGGATAACTCAACTCAGGCTGTTGTTCCCCCGTTAAATAAAAAACAGATTTTAATGTGAGTCTTGCGTCACGGTGTTGACTTGTTTATGAAAACTTCCTGTTCAGGCTCCTCACAGTAATATGGAGACTGTTATATACAGCTCTCGCATTACGAACCAAATAGAGCCGCCATCAGTTTAACTCCCTTTTCTTCTCCTTGTGGAAATGAATCACAGGTGGCTGAGAGAGGCAGACGGCGGCTTTAAACAGCACAATCACTTGTAAATTCATTCAAGGCCGGAGACACCGTATCTGTGAAATAACTGAAGTTATGGCAAACTGCTGTGTGGCGGACAGCAAACTCTGCCAAGTAAAATGGAGAGAGAGATAGAGAGAGAGGGAGAGATAGGGAGAGGGGGAGAGAGAGGGGGAGAGGGAGAGAGAGACAGAGAGAGACATAGAGAGTGAGAGAGAGGGGGAGAGGGGGAGAGAGAGAGGGAGAGATAGGGAGAGGGGGAGAGAGAGGGGGAGAGGGAGAGAGAGACAGAGAGAGACATAGAGAGTGAGAGAGAGAGAGAGGGAGGGGAGAGAGGGAGAGAGAGAGATACAGAGAGAGGGAGAGATAGGGAGAGGGGGAGAGAGACAGAGAGAGACATAGAGAGTGAGAGAGAGGGGGAGAGGGGAGAGAGAGAGGGAGAGAGTGAGAGAGAGGGCAGAGGGGGAGATAGAGAGAGAGAGTGAGAGAGAGGGGGAGAGTGAGAGGGGAGAGAGAGAGGGAGAGAGAGAGAGAGAAAGAGAGGGGGTGGGGAGAGAGAGGGATAGAGAGGGAGGGGAGAGAGGGAGAGAGAGATAATGAGAGGGGAGAGAGGGAGAGAGCGAGGGAGAATGAGCGGGGAGAGAGAGTGAGATTGAGAGAGAGGGGAGGGAGAGGGAGGAAGAGAGAGAGGGAGAGAGAGAGAGGGATAATGAGAGGGGGAGAGAGAGAGAGAGAGAGAGAGAGGGAGAATGAGCGGGGAGAGAGAGTGAGATTGAGAGAGAGGGGGGAGGGAGAGGGAGGGAGAGAGAGAGGGAGATAATGAGAGGGGGAGAGAGGGAGAGAGAGAGAGAGAGAGAGAGAGAGAGAGAGAGAGAGAGAGAGAGGGAGGGATGAGAGGGGGAGAGAGAGAGAGAGAGGGGGGAGAGAGAATTAGAGGGTGAGAGAGCGATAGAGAGAGATGGAGAAAGAGAGAGAATGAGAGGGAAGATAGAGAGAGAGAGAGAGAGAGAATGAGAGATGGAGAGAGAGAGAATGAGAGGGGGAGAGAGAGAGAGAGAGAGAGAGAGGGAGAGGGTGAGAGATGGAATGAGACGGGGAGAGAGAGAGAATGAGAGGGAGAGAGAGAGAGAGAGAGAATGAGAGGGGGAGAGAGAGAGAATGAGAGGGGGAGAGAGAGAGAGAGAGAGAGAGAGAATGAGAGGGGGAGAGAGAGAGAATGAGTGGGGGAGAGAGAGAGAGAGAGAGAGAATGAGAAGGGGAGAGAGGGGGATGAATGACTTCTTTAATGCTATTCTTAGTGTACTAGTGTTCATCCAGGAGTGTATTTTCAGTAGCAACGACAATAAAACAATTCAAGTGGAGTAGACAGTCAGGAACATTCGGGAACAACTCCCTAGGACTGAGGTAGCTTAGTCTGTAATTCACAATGACAATCATGCACTGAACAGTCCCTGCATGACTATTATGCGTTTTGCGCATGTTCATGTGTGTGTGTGTGTCTGTGTGTGTGTCTGTGTGTGTGTGTGTGTGTGTGTGTGTGTGTGTGTGTGTGTGTGTGTGTGTGTGTGTGTGTGTGTGTGTGTGTGTGTGTCTGTGTGTCTGTGTGTGTGTGTGTGTGTGTGTGTGTGTGTGTGTGTGTGTGTGTGTGTGTATACTATGGGCCTCTAACCACTTTTCACATGGGGGTAAACACAAAAAAGGCCATTCTCACTAAGACCACAAAACTGAAATACACATGTGACCCCTGCCGTTCAGCACGCGGTCACATTCTGTTATAAGCCGTTGGGGACAGGAAGGTATGCAGGAAAACCACGCACACACACACACACACACACACACACACACACACACACACACACACACACACACACACACACACACACACACACAAACAAACAAACAGAAGAACGGATTACAGTGTACAGTTAGCATAATTTAAGGTGTGTGCTAAACCCGCTAAATCCTACAATAGACATAAATCACACATTGCCGCCCATGATGGATTTTCCCCTATTTGAGTTAGGTCTGAGATAAGTCTGAGATAAGTCTGAGATAAGTCTGAGTTAGGTCTGAGATAAGTCTGGGTTAAATCTGGGCATTTGGTATTTTATTAGGATCCCCATTAGCTTTTGCAAAAGCAGCAGAAACTCTTCATAGGGTTCAACACAAAACATGAAACATGATACAGAATGACATAATACAGACCATCAATAGACAAGAGCAGCTCAAGAACAAAACTGCATACATTTTTAAAAGGCACACGTAGCCCACAATATCAATGCATACAAACAAACTATCTAGGTCAAATAGGGGAGAGGCGTTGTGCCGTGAGGTGTTGCATTATCTGTTTTTTTTAAATCAGGTTTGCTGTTTATTTGAGCAATATGAGATGGAAGGAAGTCCCAGACAATAAGGGCTCTATATAAAACTGTACGTTTTCTTGAATTTGTTCTGGATTTGGGGACTATGACAAGACCTCTGGTGGCATGTCTGGTGGGATAAGTGTGTGTGTCAGAGCTGTGTGTAAGTTGACTATACAAACAATTTTGGATTTTCAAACGCATTGTTTCTTATAAAAATAAGAAGTGATGCAGTCAGTCTCTCCTCGACTCTTAACCAAGAGAGACTGGCCTGCCTAGTATTTATATTAGCCCTCTGATTACAATTGTGCCACTCTGTTCTGGACCAGCAGCAGCTTAACTAGGTCTTTCCTTGCAGCACTGGGCCACAAGACTGGACAATAATCAAGATTAGACAAAAATAGAGCCTGTAGGACTTGCTTTGTGGAGTGTGGTGTCAAAAAAGCAGAGCATCTCTTTAATATGGACAGACTTTGAAGTTGGGATTAGTCTGTAAACAGCCTCACCTCTGACTTGCCCCGGCTGAAGCAGGCTCCCTTAGTGAACTCATCACAGTGCCATTCCGCCTCCTGTCAACACAAAAACACAATACACTGATGTAAAAAATGTAATAGAAACAGACACTGAAACAGCATTGGAACACTGAAACAGAATGGAACACTGAAACAGCATGGAACAATGAAACAGCATGGAAAACTGAAACAGCATGGAACACTGAAACAGCATGGAACACTGAAACAGCATGGAACACTGGAACAGCATGGAACACTGAAACATAATGGAACACTGAAACAGCATGGAACAATGAAACAGCATGGAACACTGGAACAGCATGGAACAATGAAACAGCATGGAACACTGAAACAGCATGGAACAATGAAACAGCATGGAACACTGGAACAGCATGGAACAATGAAACAGCATGGAACACTGAAACAGCATGGAAGACTGAAACAGCGTGGAACAATGAAACAGCGTGGAACACTGAAACAGCATGGAACAATGAAACAGCATGGAACACTGAAACAGCATGGAACACTGAAACAGCATGGAACAATGAAACAGCATGGAACAATGAAACAGCATGGAACACTGAAACAGCATGGAACACTGAAACAGAATGGAACAATGAAACAGCATGGAACAATGAAACAGCATGGAACACTGAAACAGCATGGAACACTGAAACAGCATGGAACAATGAAACAGCATGGAACACTGAAACAGCATGGAACAATGAAACAGCATGGAACACTGAAACAGCATGGAACAATGAAACAGCATGGAACAATGAAACAGCATGGAACAATGAAACAGCATGGAACACTGAAACAGCATGGAACACTGAAACAGCATGGAACACTGAAACAGCATGGAACACTGAAACAGAATGGAACAATGAAACAGCGTGGAACAATGAAACAGCGTGGAACACTGAAACAGCATGGAACAATGAAACAGCATGGAACACTGAAACAGCATGGAACAATGAAACAGCATGGAACACTGAAACAGCATGGAACACTGAAACAGCATGGAACAATGAAACAGCATGGAACACTGAAACAGCATGGAACACTGAAACAGCATGGAACACTGAAACAGCATGGAACAATGAAACAGCATGGAACACTGAAACAGCATGGAACACTGAAACAGCATGGAACAATGAAACAGCATGGAACACTGAAACAGCATGGAACACTGAAACAGCATGGAACACTGAAACAGCATGGAACAATGAAACAGCATGGAACACTGAAACAGCATGGAACAATGAAACAGCATGGAACACTGAAACAGCATGGAACACTGAAACAGCATGGAACAATGAAACAGCATGGAACACTGAAACAGCATGGAACAATGAAACAGTATGGAACAATGAAACAGCATGGAACAATGAAACAACGGAAAACACACTAAATAGGAGTTAAAGAGCAAAAGAAACAATTAATTGTAAATAAACAACACCGTAAACCCACAATAAACCAGCTTTCAACAGCATTGCAAACACTGACACTGGCAGCAGACAAGTGTTTAACACTGAAAGACGATAACATTCTGCAAGAGCCATTATTTGGTTCGAAATTGTTTCAATTATGCAAATACTATTTACTCCTGAAAGGCCTTGGGTTTGCTTGTTACAGTATTGACCACCACACCTCGGCCCATTCATTTATATGGCTGACGTGACCCACATGAACACACAGCGAGGAAGACCTATGACTCACTGGTCTGGACAGAAGGCCATTTGTAAATAAAATATTTAATTAGAAATTGAGCTCATTGATTGGTTCTCTCAAAAAACAAGATTGCTGGGGGGTTGAGACCTCTCGTTGTTTAGACTTAAAAACATATGACATTGTTGTCATTTAGCAGACACTCTTATCCAGAGCTACTTACAGTAGTGAGAGTATACATTTACATACCGGTCCCCCATGAGAATCAAACCAACAACCCTGGTGTTGGAAACACCATGATCTGCCAACTGAGCCACACAGGAGCTGTGGAAAACTGAACAGATGTAATGGAAGGGGACGGTGCTCGGGCTTGTGTGTGGCTGTGGGTGTTTGAATAAGAAAGACAGAGAGAGCCAACAACTAAATGCACCCCCCCCCCCTCCTTCATTGTCGACTCATCGTGCCGGCAACATCAAAACAGCCTTTCAATAGGACTTGGAGTTAGGTGACAATCATCAACCCACAGAGAGGCTGAATTAATCTGGCCTTGGAGCGAGAGGATACAACCTACACACTTCTACACAGACAAATTGGAAGGAAAGGCAGCCAAAGAGACGTTGGCTTTGGGGATGACCAGTGAAATATACCTGCTGGAGCACATGCTACGGGTGGGTGTTGCTATGGTGACCAGTGAAATATACCTTCTGGAGCACATGCTACGGGTGGGTGTTGCTATGGTGACCAGTGAGATGAGATAAGGCAGGGCTTTACCTAGAAAAGACTTATAGATGACCTGTAGCCAGTGGATTTGGCGGATATGTAGCGAGGGCCAGCCAACGAGAGCATACAGGTCGCAGTGGTGGGTGGTATATGGGACTTTGTTGACAAAACGAATGGCACTGTGATAGACTACATTCAATTTGCTGATTAGAGTGCTGGAGGCTATTTTGAAAAGTGACATCGCAGTTGGAGGCCACGGAAGGAGAGTTGTATGGCATTGAAGCTTTTTGGAGATTTGTTAACACAGAGTCCAAAGAAGGGCCAGATGTATACAGAATAGTGTCGTCTGCGTAGAGGTGAATCAGAGAATCACCAGCAGCAAGAGAGTCGGCCCGAGATTTGAACCCTGTGGCGCCCCCATAGTGACTATAAACTATCGGATACTTACCCATTAAATTGCTGGGAGTTTATACGACTTTCTTTATTTTAATAGTTTATAGTTTATTCGCCGATAGTCAGCAACTCCACACAAACTATTAACGGGGAGGGGGGGGGGGGGGCAGCCAGAGGTCCGGACAAGAGGCCCTCCGATTTGACACACTGAACTCTATCTGAGAAGTAGTTGGTGAACCAGGTGAGGCAGTCACTAGAGAAACCAAGGCTGTTGAGTCTGCCGATAAGAATACGGTGATTGACAGAGTCGAAAGCCTTGGCCAGGTCGATGAAGACGGCTGCACAGTACTGTCTTTTATCGATGGCGGTTATGATATCGTTTAGGACCTTGAGCGTGGCTGAGGTGCACCCGTGACCAGCTCGGAAACCAGATTGCATAGCGGAGAAGGTACGGTGGGATTCGAAATTGTTGGTTATCTGTTTGTTAACTTGGCTTTCAAGGCTTTAGATATACAGTTGAAGTCGGAAGTTTACATACACCTTAGCCAAATACATCCAAGTAAAAATTCCATGTCTTAGGTCAGTTAGGATCACCACATTATTTTGAGAATGTGAAATGTCAGAATAATAGTAGAGAGAAGGATTTATTTCAGCTTATATTTCATTCATCACATTCACAGTGGGTCAGAAGTTGACATACACTCAATTAGTATTTGGTAGCATTGCCTTTAAATTGTTTTACTTGGGTCAAACATTTTGGGTAGCCTTTCACAAGCTTCCCACAATAAGTTGGGTGAATTTTGTACCATTCCTCTTGACAGAGCTGGTGTCAGGTTTGTAGGCCTCCTTGCTCGCACAAACTTTTCCAGTTCTGCCCACACATTTTCTATAAGATTGAGGTCAAGGCTTTGTGATGGCCACTCAAATATCTTGACTTTGTTGTCCTTAAGCCATCTTGCCACAACTTTGGAAGTATGCTTGGGGTCATTGTCCATTTGGAAGACCCATTTGAGACCAAGCCTTTACTTCCTGACTGATGTCTTGAGATGCTGCTTCAATATATCCACATCATTTTCTTTCCTCATGAAGCCATCTATTTTGTGAAGTACACCAGTCCCTCCTGCAGCAAAGGACCCCCACAACATGATGCTGCCACACAACATGATGCTGCCACCTCAGTTCTTCACGGTTGGGATGGTGTTCTTCGGCTTGCAAACCTCCCCCTTTTTCCTCCAAACATAATGATGGTCATTATGGCCAAACAGTTCTATTTTTGTTTCATCAGATCAGAGGACATTTCTTCAAAAAGTCCCATCTTTGTCCCCATGTGCAGTTGCAAACTGGCGATTTGGAGCAGTGGCTTCTTCCTTGCTGAGCAGCCTTTCAGGTTATGCAGATATAGGACTCGTACTTTAGTACTTGTTTCCTCCAGCATCTTCACAAGGTCATTTGCTGTTGTTCTGGGATTGATTTGCAAATTTCGCACAAATTGATCAGAAATACATTGTAGAAATTGTTAATGTTGTAAATGACTATTGTAGTTGGAAACAGCAGATGTTTTATGGAATATCTACATAGGCGTACAGAGGTCCATGATCAGCAACCATCACTCCTGTGTTCCAATGGCACTGGTTAGCCAATCCAAGTTTATCATTTTAAAAGGCAATAAATTGATCAGATATTAAAATATCTGAAAGTTATATTAGGAACATTTTAATTTTGTTATCTGAATATTTTCCTTGGTGCCCCAACTTCCTAGTTAATTACATCTACCTGATTAGTTAATCACGATCAGACAGGGGTGTGTCATTTAGTAAATGATACATTTGAGTATCATTTAGTATCCTAAACCTATCGCTGTTACATTGAGTTGGGTGAATGGAAAATGACTGACAGTCAACCATTATGATATAATAAAAAATAAAATATAAAATCATCCTCCCTACCATTAAACGGCACTGACCGCCACTGCTATGTACATAGGGCAAAGCAGTCTCAAAGCTGCAGGGAAGGCTAGCTAGTGGTGACTGTTTAACAGTCTGATGGCCTGGAGCTAGAAGCTGTTAATCAGCCTCTCATCCCAGCGTTGATGCTCCTGCACGGTCTCCTCCTTCTAGATGGTAGCGAGGTGAACAGGCCGTGGCTCGAGTGGCTGAGGTCCTTGATGACCTTGGCCTTCCTGTGACACCTGGTGCTGTAATCCTGGAGGGCAGGCAGTGTGCCCCCGGTGATGCATTGGGGTGACCGTACCGCCCTCCGGAGAGCCTTTCGGTTGCAATTACCATACCAGGCGGTAATACAGCCCAACAGAATGCTCGCAATGGTGCATCTGTAGAAGTTTGTGAGGGTCTTAGGGGCCAAGCCAAATTTCTTCAACCTCCTGATTTTGAAGAGGCGCTGATGCGCCTTCTTCACCACACTGTCTTTGTGAAGGGATAATTTCAGGTCGTCACGCTGAGGAACGTGAAGCTTCTGACCTACAGCACTTCGGCCCTGTCGATGCGGATTGGGACATGCTCTCTCTGCTGTCTCCTGAAGGCCACGATCAACTCCTTTGTTTTGTTGACGTTGACGTTGAGAGGTTATTTTCCTGACACCTCTCCACCAGGACCCTCACCTCCTCTCTGTAGGATGTCTCATCATTGTTGGTAATCTGGCCTACCACTGCTGTGTCGTCAGCAAACCTTATTGAGTTGGCGATGTGAGAGGCCACACAGTCATCGGTGAACAGGGAGTTGAGCAGGGGCTGAGCACACACCCATGTCCATCTTGAGGATCAGCATTGTGTAGGTGTTCTTACCTACTTTCAACACATGAAGTCCAGGACCCAGTTGCACAGGGAGGACTTCAGACCAAGGGCCCTGAGCTTAGTGATGAGCTTGGAGGGGCACTATGGTGTTGAAGGCTGAGGTGTAGTTGATGAACAGCATTCTGACATAGATATTTCACCTGTACAGGGCAGTGTGCGATTGCGTCGTCCGTGGATCTGTTGGGGCGATATGTGAATTATAGTGGGTCTGGTGGAGGTGATATTATCCTTAACTAGCCTCTTCATGATGACAGAAGTGACTGCGACAGGGCAATAGTCATCTAGTTCAGTTACCTTCACTTTCTTGGGTACAGGAACAACGGTGGACATCTTGAAGCAAGTGGAGACTTCAGACTGGGATTTGGAGAGATTGAATATGTCTGTAAACACTCCAGCCAGCTGGTCTGCACATGCTCTGAGGACGCGGCTAGGGATGTTGTCTGGGCTGGCGTCTGCGATTTGGTGGAGACCAGCTGGATACATAGAGCTGCCTCGGGAAGTTCAAACAAAGGATTCAGTTGAGGGAAGTCTGAGCAAATAATGTAAGAAATAACAGCAACAGCAAAAAATACTGCAAAGTTAGAAACAGGGCAACCGTGTCTGTCAGCGCCATCTTGTTGACCGCATCGTATCGTGTGTCAGTTCATGTTAAATACGGACACTAAATCCAATTAACATGCACACACACCGGGGTCCACTCCAGACACGAGGGAGCGAGCACAGTGCCGAATGCCAATGTGATTTACACCAGGGGAGAGAATGAGAGACGCTTAGACATGAGGGAGAGAGCACAGAGCTGAATGTCAATGTGATTTACACCAGGGGAGAAAATGAGGAATACTTAGACATGAGAGAGCGAGCACAGAGCTGAATGTCATTGTGATTTACATAGGAAGAAATGGTGGATGCTTTACCCGTTTTTACTAGCAGAGAGGAATTAGGAGATAAAACTCAGGCCTTTCAGGGGGAGAGTCCAATACATTCTGACTCCTCAACTGTCTTTTCCCTTCTGGACCTCCAGGGGATTTTCATTGATAAAGGTTCTGTATTCATGGAATGAAATGACTTCTGGCGTCAGGTCAGAGAGACGATGGAGGGAAGAAATAACCACTTTGATGAGGAATGGCCATTATTGCAACTACAGAGATTAGCGACTGAAGGGAAAGTTTCTGAAATAATTACTGGACCACTGTTACTTTATGAACAACTAACTATATGTCCTTTTATGTCCCATTATGCAGACTATATACACTACCGTTCAAAAGTTTGGGGTCACTTAGATATTTCCTTGTTTTTGAAAGAAAACCGCTGCCTCACACGTCCTCCACTGGCAGCTTCATTAAATAGTACCTGTAAAACACCAGTCTCAACGTCAACAGTGAAGAGGCGACTCCGGGATGCTGGCCTTCTAGGCAGAGTTCCTCTGTCCAGTCTCAACGTCAACAGTGAAGAGGCGACTCCGGGATGCTGGCCTTCTAGGCAGAGTTCCTCTGTCCAGTCTCAACGTCAACAGTGAAGAGGCGACTCCGGGATGCTGGCCTTCTAGGCAGAGTTCCTCTGTCCAGTCTCAACGTCAACAGTGAAGAGGCGACTCCGGGATGCTGGCCTTCTAGGCAGAGTTGCAAAGAAAAATACATATCTCAAACTGGCCAATAAAAATAAAGAGATTAAGATGGGCAAAAGAACACTGGACAGAGGAACTCTGCCTAGAAGGCCAGCATCCTGGAGTCGCCTCTTCACTGTTGACGTTGAGACTGGACAGAGGAACTCTACCTAGAAGGCCAGCATCCCGGAGTCGCCTCTTCACTGTTGACGTTGAGACTGGACAGAGGAACTCTGCCTAGAAGGCCAGCATCCCGGAGTCGCCTCTTCACTGTTGACGTTGAGACTGGACAGAGGAACTCTGCCTAGAAGGCCAGCATCCCGGAGTCGCCTCTTCACTGTTGACGTTGAGACTGGACAGAGGAACTCTGCCTAGAAGGCCAGCATCCCGGAGTCGCCTCTTCACTGTTGACGTTGAGACTGGTGTTTTGCGGGTACTATTTAATGAAGCTGCCAGTTGAGGAATTGCGAGGCGTCTGTTTCTCTAGACACTAATGTACTTGTCCTCTTGCTCAGTTGTGCACCGGGGCCTCCCACTCCTCTTTCTATTCTGTTTAGAGACAGTTTGCACTGTTCTGTGAAGGGAATAGTACACAGCGTTGTACGAGATCTTCAGTTTCTTGGCAATTTCTAGCATGGAATAGCCTTCCTTTCTCAGAACAAGGATAGACTGACGAGTTTCAGAAGAAAGGTCTTTGTTTCTGGCCATTTTAAGCCTGTAATCTAACCCACAAATGCTGATACTCCAGATACTTAACTAATCTAAAGAAGGCCAGGTTTATTGCTTCTTTAATCAGAACAACTGTTTTCAGCTGTGCTAACATAATTGCAGAAGGGTTTTCTAATGATCAATTAGCCTTTTAAAATGACAAACTTGTTTTAGCTAACACAACGTGCCATTGAAACACAGGAGTGATGGTTGCTGATAATGGGCCTCTGTACGCCTATGTAGATATTCCATAACAAATCAGCTACAATAGTCATTTACAACATTAACAATGTATTATTTCTGATCAATTTGATGTTGTTTTAATGGACAAAAAAATGGGCTTTTCTTTCAAAAACAAGGACAATTCATATGTGACCCCAAACTTTTGAACGGTCGTGTACCTTCATTTAGACAAGTAAGTCGTTGAGAGCAAATGATTATTTGACAATGATAACCTGGTGAACTACTCGAGGGAACATTGTACTGTTTATCAGCAGATACAATACATCTGAAACAGAAAATACTCTATAATTCAACTTCATATCAGGAAGATACGAAGGGACAATAATAACTCCTTTTACGATAAGAACCAGGTAGGCTGAACTATACCAAACACGTTTTAAAATCTGATTCAGAATACAAAGTTGTATATCAGCTTTAGATCATGCAGAGAGTAAGAGAGGATAAGTGGAAACCCTCTCAGCATTTTTTTTATTTCCTCTTCAGAGCTAAGAAGTTTTTTGAGCCTCTCCTCAGCGTGTTTATGAGGAAGCCTTGACTTCACCTTCCCAATGGCCTAAAGGATAGGAAATAGAGCTATCACACATGCACATATCTGGCGGAAGGAGAGAGAGGAGGCAGGAGAGAGAAGCAGGTGAGAGAGGAGGCAGGGGAGAGAGGAGGCAGGGGAGAGAGGTGGCAGGGAAGAGAGGAGGCAGGAGAGAGAGGAGGCAGGAGAGAGAGGAGGCTAAGAGAGAGAAGGCAGGGGAGAGAGGCAGGTGAGAGAGGAGGCAGTAGAGAGAGGAGGCAGGGGAGAGAGGAGGCAGGAGAGAGAGGAGGCAGGAGAGAGAGGAGGCAGGAGAGAGAGAAGGCAGGGGAGAGAAGCAGGTGAGAGAGGAGGCAGTAGAGAGAGGAGGCAGGGGAGAGAGGAGGCAGTAGACAGAGGAGAGGCAGGGGAGAGAGGAACCAGGAAAGAGAGGTGGCAGGAGAGAGAGGAGGCAGGGGAGACAGGCAGGTGAGAGAGAAGGCAGTAGAGAGAGGAGGCAGGAGAGAGAGGAGGCAGGAGAGAGAGGAAAAACAGCAGGAGGAGGGAAGGGGAGATCAGAAGGACGATGAGAAGGAAAAAGATGGTGTGTGTGTGTGTGTGTGTGTGCGTGTGCGCGCGCACGTGCATGTGCGTGTGTAGCCACAGAGAAAGGATAGAGGGGTTGGCCACCACTCAGCTCTATCAGTATCCATCAGTCTGCCAGCTGACCAGCCTACAAGACACAAACAACCCATCAGCACTAGCAGCTGAGCATTACGACCCGGCCTGCACATCACTGGCTGTCCCTGTGAGTATGTGTGTGCAATACGTGCTCTCAGAAATCACAGGGGAAATACCAAAAGCTTGGTCTAACTCAAACACATTCTCTGTGAAATGATTATGATGGTATTACAGAGGCATGAAAAATGATGAGAACTCTTTGGAATGACCTTGATTTCTGCATAAATTAGTCATAAAATTTGATTTGATCTTCATCTTAGTCACAACAATAGACGAACACAGTCTGCTTAAACTAATAACATACAAATTATAGTATTTTTTTGGTCTATATTGAATACATAATTTAAACTTTCACAGTGTAGGTTGGAAAAAGTATGTGAACCCCCTAGGCTAATGACTTAGCTAATTGGAGTCAGGAGTCAGCTAACCTGGAGTCCAATCAATGAGACGAGATTGGAGATGTTGGTTAGAGCTGCCCTGCCCTATAAAAAACACTCACACAAAATTTGAATTTGCTATTCACAAGAAGTATAGCCTGATGTGAACCATGCCTCGAACAAAAGATATCTGAGAATACCTAAGATTAAGAATTGTTGACATGCATTAAGCTGGAAAGGGTTACAAAAGTATCTCTAAAAGCCTTGATGTTCATCAGTCCACAGTAAGACTAAGTGTCTATAAATGGAGAAAGTTCAGCACTGTTGCTACTCTCCCTAGGAGTGGCCGTCCTGCAAATATGACTGCATGAGCACAGTACAGAATGCTCAATGAGGTTTAAGAAGAATCGTAGAGTGTCAGCTAAAGACTTGCAGAAATCTCTGGGACATGCTAACATCTCTGTTAACGAGTCTACGATACGTAAAACACTAAACAAGAACGGGGGTCATGAGAGGTCATGAGACACCACGGAAGAAGCCACTGCTGTCCAATGAAAACATTGCTGCATGTCTGAATTTCGCAAAAGAGCACCTGGATGTTCTACAACGCTTTTTACTAAATATTCTGTGGACAGATTAAACTACAGTTGAGTGGTTTGGAAGGAACACACAACACTATGTGTGGAGAAAATAGTCACAGCACACCAACATCAAAACCTCATCCCAACTGTAAAGTATGGTGGAGGAAGCATCATGGTTTGGGGCTGCTTTGCTGCCTCAGGGCCTGGACAGCTTGCTATCATCGACGGAAAAATGAATTCCCATGTTTATCAAGAAATTTTTCAGGAGAATGTAAGGCTATCTGTCCGCCAATTGAAGCTCAACAGGACGAACCCTAAACACAGAAGTAAATCAACAGCAGAATGGCTTCAACAGATGAAAATAAGAGTCCTGACCTCAACCCGATTTAAAATGCTGTGGCATGACCTCAGGAGAGAGGTTCACACCAGACATCTTAAGAATATTGCTGAACTGAAACAGTATCGTAAAGATGTATGGTCCAAAATAACTCCTGACCGTTGTGCAGGTCTGATCCACAACTACAGTTTGGTTGAGTTTATTGCTGCCAAAGGAGGGTCAACCAGTTATTAAATCCAAGGGTTCACATACTTTTTCCACCCTGCACTGTGAATGTTTACACGGTGTGTTCAATAAAGACATTAACACTACTGTCTATTGTTGTGACTTAGATGAAGATCAGATCACATGTTATGACCAATTTATGCAGAAATCCAGGTAATAACGAAGAGTTCACATACTTTTTCTTGCCACTGTAGATAGTAATCATATGGCAACATAATCAATAATATTACAAGGTGAGGTGCTTTGTGGGCACTAAGCTATTCAATAAACCAAATCATTACTCAAATATGATAAGAACAGCCCAGAAGAGATTATTACCTATTCCAGTTTAAAAAACGCCTATTCAAGTCAAATATGATAAGAACAGCCCAGAAGAGATTATTACCTATTCCAGTTTAAAAAACAAGACATCAAATGGTCCAGAATACAGTGCAGACACATTAAAAACCACATTACAGTCCTACTGTTACTATTAATTAGCATCATTGTACTCTGAAGACGCATCATCTCTCAAAGTGAAATATAATCTCTACGATGTGCTGACATTAAATGCATTCATCAGCTCTTAATTTAGGGTCTCTGCTATAAAGACATTTATAAAGACCTTTTTAGTTAGAAAGAAAAGCTGCTTTCAGAAGTACTGTATCTTCTACTGGTCTGAGAACAGCTATAGGGCATAATAGCTGCTTGCATATTCATTCAGTGTTTGTGACTTAAAAGAGATTTGAATCTGGAGGTATGCGTGTTCTCTCTGCCTTCTCTCTTCACTACTCCGTCCTCTGTACTGTCTGGTAACCAAGAGATTAGTTCCTTTAGTACTGAGGGGCTACTCTCACTGTAACAGGTGTCAGGGAGTGTGCACAGATGAGAGAGAGAGAGAGAGGGGGGATCATGGAGAGAGAGAGGGGAATCATGGAGAGAGAGAGAGAGAGAGAGAGAGAGAGAGAGAGAGAGGAATCATGGAGAGAGAGACAGAGAGAGAGAGAGAGGAATCATGGAGAGAGAGAGAGAGAGGAATCATGGAGAGAGAGAGGAATCATGGAGAGAGAGAGAGAGGAATCGTGGAGATCGTGGAGAGAGAGAGAGAGAG
>NC_088401.1:13126495-13193995 GCF_034236695.1 Oncorhynchus nerka | reverse complement strand
AAGAACGGTCCAGGCTACCCCCCCCCCATAGAATCCCCAATAGAATCCCCAATAGAATCCCCAATAGAATCCCCAACAGAATCCCCAATAGAATCCCCAATAGAATCCCCAATAGAATCCCCAATAGAATCCCCGTACTTTAATGAAAACAGCTTCTCCATCCTAGAGGGGGAGATCAACCATTTCCAGGCCCAGGGACATGTACTAGTCTGTGGCGACCTAAACGCCAGAACCGGACAATAACCTGACACCCTCAGCACACAGGGAGACAAACACCAACCTGGAGGTGATACCATTCCCTCCCCCATACTCCCCCCTAGACACAACTACGACAACATAACCAAAGAAAATGGGTCAGAACTCCTGCAGCTTTGTCGCACGCTGGGTATGTACATCGTCAATTGTAGGGTTCGAGGGGACTCCTAGGGTAGGTACACCAATAGCTCATCTCTTGGCAGTAGTACTGTAGACTACTTTGTCACTGATCTCAATCCAGAGTCTCTCAAAACGTTCACAGTCACAGACACCCCTATCAGATCACAGCAAAATCACAGTCTACTTGAACAGAGCAAAACTCAATCATTAGGCATCAAAGCCAAAGGAACGGAATAATAAAAAATAAAAAATGCTATAGATGGAAGGAAAGTAGTGTGAAAACCTACCACAAATGAATTTGGCAACAACAAATTCAATCCCTTTTAGACAACTTCCTGGACAAAACATTTCACTGTAAACCAAGGACTGATCACCCCAAATTTGACCCCAATAACTAACGTGGGATATGCTTCAACAGAAACCTTGGGGAAATCCTCTGCAATATCATTAAAAGCAGACGCTTACATTTCCTCAGTGAAAACCATGTACTGAGCAAATGTCAAATTGGCTTTTTACCAAATTATCGTACGACAGACCACGTATTCACCCTGCACACCCTAATTGACAACCAAACAAACCAAAACAAAGGCAAAGTCTTCTCATGCTTTGTTTATTTCAAAATGCTTTTTTAACTATATTTGACATGAGGGTCTGCTAAACAAATTGATGGAAAGTGGTGTTGGGGGGAAAAACATACAACATTATCAAATCCATGTACATAAACAACAAGTGTGCGGTTAAAATTGCCATAAAGAAATAAAAGATTAAATAAATCATTCTTTCTACTATTATTCTGACATTTCCCATTCTTAAAATAAAGTGGTGATCCTAACTGACCTAAGACAGGGAATTGTTACTAGGATTAAATGTCAGGAATTGTTTAAATGTATTTGGCTAATGTTTAACTTCCGACTTCAACTATAAAACACAAACATTTCTTCACACAGGGCTGTGGGGTGAGACAGGGATGCAGCTTAAACCCCACCCTCTTCAACGTATATATCAACGAATTGGTCAGGGCACTAGAACATTCTGCAAAACACAGCCTCAAACGAATAGAATCTGAAGTCAAATGTGGACTGTTTGCTGATGATCTGGTGCTTCGGTCACCAACCAAGGAGGGCCTACAGCAGCACCTAGATCTGTCACCAACCAAGGAGGGCCTACAGCAGCACCTAGATCTGTCACCAACCAAGGAGGGCCTACAGCAGCACGAGAGCAGCCTACATCACCTAGATCTGCAGCCCCTAGAACCAAAGGAGGGCCTACAGCAGCACCTAGATCTGTCACCAACCAAGATCTGTCACCAACCAAGGAGGGCCTACAGCAGCACCTAGATCTGTCACCAACCAAGGAGGGCCTACAGCAGCACCTAGATCTGTCCCCAACCAAGGAGGGCCTACAGCAGCACCTAGATCTGTCCCCAACCAAGGAGGGCCTACAGCAGCACCTAGATCTGTCACCAACCAAGGAAGGCCTACAGCAGCACCTAGATCTGTCCCCAACCAAGGAGGGCCTACAGCAGCACCTAGATCTGTCCCCTACCAAGGAGGGCCTACAGCAGCACCTAGATCTGTCACCAACCAAGGAGGGCCTACAGCAGCACCTAGATCTGTCCCCAACCAAGGAGGGCCTACAGCAGCACCTAGATCTGTCCCCAACCAAGGAGGGCCTACAGCAGCACCTAGATCTTCTTCACATGTGCTGACAGACCTATGCCCTGTCAGACCTGGGCCCTGACAGACCTGGGCCCTGAAAGTAAATCTCAGTAAGACAAAAATAATGGTGTTCCAAAAAAGGTCCAGTTGCCAGGACCACAAATACAAATTCCATCTAGACACTATTGCCCTAGAGCACACAAACTATACATACCTCGACCTACACATCAGCGCCACATGTAACTTCCAGAAAGCTGTGAACGATCTGAGGGACAACGCAAGAAGGGCCATAAAATGTGACATACCAAAATGTGACATACCAAAATGTGACATACCAAAATGTGACATACCAAAATGTGACATACCAAAATGTGACATACCAATTAGGATCTGAATAAAAATACTTGAATCAGTCATAGAGCCCATTGCCCTTTATGATTATGAGATCTCACCAACCAAGAATTCACAAAATGGGACAAACACCAAATTATCCCTGTAGAGCAGAATTAGGCCGACATCCACTAATTATCAAAATTCATAAAAGAGATGTTAAATTCTACAACCGCCTAAAAGGTAGTGATTCCCAAACTTTCCATAACAAAGCCATCGCTTACAGAGAATTGATCCTGGAGAAGAGTCCCCTAAGCAAGCTGGTCCTGGGGCTTTGTTCACAAACACAAACAGACCCCACAGAGCCCCAGGACAACAACACAATTAGACCCAACCAAATCATGAGAAAAGAGAGAGAGAGGGAGAGGGGGAGAGGAGGAGAGGGGGAGAGAAGGAGAGAGGGAGAGTAGAGGGGGAGAGGAGAGGGGAAGAGAAGGAGAGGGGGGAGAGGAGAGGGGGAGAGAATAGGGGGAGAAGGGGAAAGGGGAAGAGGAGAATAGGAGAGGGGAGGGGGAGAGAAGAGGGGGAGAGGAGAGGGGGAGAGGAGAGGGGGAGAGTAGAGGGGGAGAGAGGAGAGGGGGAGAAGGAGAGGGGGAGAGGAAGAGGGGGAGAGAAGAAGAGGGGGGAGAGAAGAGGGGGAGAGAGAGGAGAGGGGGAGAGAAGGAGAGGGGGAGAGAAGGAGAGGGGGAGAGAAGGAGAGGGGGAGAGGAGAGAAGGGAGGGAGAGAAGGAGAGGGGGAGAGGAGAGGGGGAGAGAAGGAGAGGGGGGAGAGGAGAGGGGGAGAGAAGGAGAGGGGGGAAATTCCAGATATATAAAGCAAAATGGTAAACATTCAATTGCCAAAACAGTGAAGATGCAAACAGTGAAAACAGGTCCAGTTGCTTGTTGACTTGAGTTTTTATTTGATGACTTTATTATCTGTCATTCCTTTTTAAAGTAATCTCTGCTCAGGCAGTAGCAATCAAACAGCCAGAAACCTTCTCTGTTCTCCCCACACTGTACTGTCTGTAGTCATCCTATTTAGCTAGCCTGCCTACTAAGCATGTTGCAGAGCTGTCTGTAGTCATCCTATTTAGCTAGCCTGCCTACTAAGCATGTTGCAGAGCTGTCTGTAGTCATCATATTTAGCTAGCCTGCCTACTAAGCATGTTGCAGAGCTGTCTGTAGTCATCATATTTAGCTAGCCTGCCTACTAAGCATGTTGCAGAGCTGTCTGTAGTCATCCTATTTAGCTAGCCTGCCTACTAAGCATGTTGCAGAGCTGTCTGTAGTCATCCTATTTAGCTAGCCTGCCTACTAAGCATGTTGCAGAGCTGTCTGTAGTCATCCTATTTTGCTAGCCTGCCTACTAAGCATGTTGCAGAGCTGTCTTACAAACTCATTTTACTACTTCTTCAAAGTACACTGCTCAAAAAAATAAAGGGAACACTAAAATAACACATCCTAGATCTGAATGAATGAAATATTCTTATTAAATACTTTTTTCTTTACATAGTTGAATGTGCTGACAACAAAATCACACAAAAATTATCAATAAAAATCAAATTTATCAACCCATGGAGGTATGGATTTGGAGTCACACTCAAAATTAAAGTGGAAAACCACACTACAGGCTGATCCAACGTTGATGTAATGTCCTTAAAACAAGTCAACATGAGGCTCAGTAGTGTGTGTGGCCTCCACGTGCCTGTATGACCTCCTTACAACGCCTGGGCATGCTCCTGATGAGGTGGTGGATGGTCTCCTGAGGGATCTCCTCCCAGACCTGTACTAAAGCATCCGCCAACTCCTGAACAGTCTGTGGTGCAATGTGGCGTTGGTGGATGGAGCGAGACATGATGTCCCAGATGTGCTCAATTGGATTCGGGCGGGCCAGTCCATAGCATCAATGCCTTCCTCTTGCAGGAACTGCTGACACACTCCAGCCACATGAGGTCTAGCATTGTCTTGCATTAAGAGGAACCCAGGGCCAACCACACCAGCATATGGTCTCACAAGGGGTCTGAGGATCTCATCTCGGTACCTAATGGCAGTTAGGCTACCTCTGGCGAGCACATGGAGGGCTGTGCGGCCCCCCAAAGAAATGCCACCCCACATCATGACTGACCCACCGCCAAACCAGTCATGCTAGAGGATGTTGCAGGCAGCAGAACGTTCTCCACGGCGTCTCCAGACTCTGTCTCGTCTGTCACATGTGCTCAGTGTGAACCTGCTTTCATCTGTGAAGAGCACAGGGCGCCAGTGGCGAATTTGCCAATCTTGGTGTTCTCTGGCAAATGCCAAACGTCCTGCACGGTGTTGGGCTCTAAGCACAACCCCCACCTGTGGACTTCGGGCCCTCATACCACCCTCATGGAGTCTGTTTCTGACCATTTGAGCAGACACATGCACATTTGTGGCCTGCTGGAGGTCATTTTGCAGGGCTCTGGCAGTGCTCCTCCTGCTCCTCCTTGCACAAAGGCGGAGGTAGCGGTCCTGCTGCTGGGTTGTTGCCCTCCTACGGCCTCCTCCACGTCTCCTGATGTACTGGCCTGTCTCCTGGTAGCGCCTCCATGCTCTGCACACTACGCTGACAGACACAGCAAACCTTCTTGCCACAGCTCGCATTGATGTGCCATCTTGGATGAGCTGCACTACCTGAGCCAGTTCTGTGGGTTGTAGAGTCCGTCTCATGCTACCACTAGAGTGAAAGCACCTCCAGCATTCAAAAGTGACCAAAACATCAGCCAGGAAGCATAGGAACTGAGAGTGGTCTGTGGTCCACACCTGCAGAACCACTCCTTTATTGGGGGTGTCTTGCTAATTGCCTATCATTTCCACCTGTTGTCTATTCCATTTGTACAACAGCATGTGACATTTATTGTCAATCAGTGTTGCTTCCTAAGTGGACAGTTTGATTTCACAGAAGTGTGATTGACTTGGAGTTACATTGTGTTGTTTAAGTGTTCCCTTTATTTTTTTGAGCATTGTACTTTACTTGTTGCTGTGTTATTTACATGCTGTCTGTGCAATCTGTGTGTATCTAACCTAACAGCTGGGAAAAAACAGGCGCAATGGTTACCACACTTGGTTGAAAATATGCTTAATAAAAACTACAACTCCCTTCAGCCCAACATCCCAGTTCTTGATATGATGTCTCTTTTGAATGATTTGATTTGTCGAGAAATGGCACATTGGGCTCACAAAAAAAACTGAGTGGAAGTTAAGTAATTGAACCGAATGGTCAATTAGTTGTTTAATAACCCACCAAAGAATAAGGACATTTCGGTTAATCGCTGAGCTGAAGTACCACAGGACAGACAGAGGGCATTTATCTGGCTGACACAGCAACTGGCACGTCTCTCTGAGTCTGCAAACAACACACTAGCAAGAGGCCCCCAGTTTCATTTTAAGTGATGAAGGGTTTGTTTAAGAGAAAATTAGAGGGGTTTTAATCAATAACGCTGAAAGTATTTCTAGAGGTCTGGTTTATTATTCGTTCATACAGTACATTGAAGAATAACCTTGGTTGTTTTGACGTGCTCATAAATATTTAGTTTTGGTACATTAGGGATTAAGCCTGAGCATGGATCATATCAAATGGTAATTCTACTCGGTCTCTCATTTTATTGCAAAAATCATACAAGGCACAAGCATAGCTCTCAGTACTTATTTTCATCAAAACACACACTTATGTTATTCATGTCAGCACAGTGCAATGATAAATCCTGTTAACCAATGCCAATGGGTATGTACTGTACTAAAGCACCATGATAGGTGGTAGCTAATGAAATAGGCATGTGTGGGTGTAGTTTGTAGGATATTTCCCAAAGAAGACACATTTCTACAGTAAAACTCCTTTCTCTTCTCTACACATCTCAATGTAGAGAAGTAAAACGAAGAAGAAAAAGCTGAGTATTCTGGTGCAGCTCTCTTTGTTGTTACTACTACTACTCATAAACCCGTTTCCCTTCGCAAATCACCTTCATCAACCGGCAATCCTATATCTTACTCTACATTGCTCCATCTCCCTCATTCTCCCTCTCGCTCTCTGCTTATTTCCCCTCTCCCCCTCTCCTTTCCTTCTATTTCCTTCTAAGGGATGCATATAAACCAACATACAGCCATGGAAATGACTACAGAGAATACTGTTAGATATATAGGGCCATTAATACTGACTACAGAGAAGACTACTGTTAGATAGATAGGGCCATTAATACTGACTACAGAGAAGACTGTTAGATATATAGGGCCATTAATACTGACTACATAGAAGACTACTGTTAGATATATAGGGCCATTAATACTGACTACAGAGAAGACTACTGTTAGATATATAGGGCCATTAACACTGACTACAGAGAAGACTACTGTTAGATATATAGGGCCATTAATACTGACTACAGAGAAGACTACTGTTAGATATATAGGGCCATTAATACTGACTACAGAGAAGACTACTGTTAGATATATAGGGCCATTAATACTGACTACAGAGAAGACTGTTAGATATATAGGGCCATTAATACTGACTACAGAGAAGACTACTGTTAGATATATAGGGCCATTAACACTGACTACAGAGAGGACTACTGTTAGATGTATAGGACCATTAACACTGACTACAGAGAAGACTACTGTTAGATGTATAGGACCATTAACACTGACTACAGAGAAGACTACTGTTAGATGTATAGGGCCATTAACACTGACTACAGAGAAGACTACTGTTAGATATATAGGGCCATTAACACTGACTACGATGGCTGGCAGACTCCTCTGATCCAGCTTAGCCTAGTGATAGTTCTCTCACACCCCACTCTTAGCCTAGTGATAGTCTCTCACACCCCACTCTTAGCCTAGTGATAGTCTCTCACACCCCACTCTTAGCCTAGTGATAGTCTCTCACACCCCACTCTTCTAGAGGACAATTGTGTCACGTTCTTAGTTCCTTTGTTTTGTCTTTTGTTTTAGTATGGTCAGTGCGTGAGTTGGGTGGGTTGTCTATGTTAGTTTTTCTGTGATTTTCTATTTCTGTGTTTGGCCTGGTATGGTTCTCAATCAGAGGCAGCTGTCAATCGTTGTCCCTGATTGAGAACCATATTTAGGTAGCCTGTTTTCCATTGTGTTTTGTGGGTGGTTGTTTTCAGTCTTTGTGTGTTTGCACCAGACAGAAGTGTTCCGCTTGTTTCTTTCTTTGTTTTGTTATTCAGTGTTCAGTTGACTTTATTAAAAAAGATGAACACGTACCACGCTGTGCATTGGTCCTCACCTTCTTCCCACGACAGCCGTTACAAACTGCATGAAGTCTGTTGCACAAATCAAGCCCTTACGATCTCCTGGCACAATAATCATTATCCTGGCTTCACTGACAGCACTCGACGTAATGGTGTTGTCATGATGCATATAACAGTGTGAAATATTTGAAATGTACCCTGGGTTGTTGTTACTGTAACTGCTATGACACACGTTGTGTATTGCTTGTGACAGATTTGTATAGGCCCAACTGACGGCTGGCCTGTTCCAGTATTACTGTATTACTCTGTTAATGTAGATAGATTCAAAAATATGTAAAAACACTGTTTTTAAAAGAGACCAGACTTGTTATACCTGATGCAATGTTCCAACAAACTGACTGTGAGCTAGACATTGAGGGGAAGAGAGAAAAAGGAGGGGGGGGGCTAAAGGGAGGAAATGTGAAGGCAGAGATAATACTAGAAAGAAAGAGTCTAAGAAAAGAGAGATGTGAGGAAGTTGCAGGGAGATGAATATGAGAGTTAAAGGAAGATACATAGGAAAGGTGATGAAGAGGGAGAAAGAGAGAGGATAAAGAGAGAGAATGAGGGAGGATAGAGAGATAGAGAAAGAGGGAGGGATAGAGTGATAGAGAAAGAGGGAGGGATAGAGTGATAGAGAAAGAGGGATAGAGAGATAGAGGGAGAAAGAGGGAGGGATAGAGAGATAGAGAAAGAGGGAGGGATAGAGAGGTAGAGAAAGAGAGAGGGATAGAAAGATAGAGCGAGAAAGAGGGAGGGATAGAGAGATAGAGGGAGAAAGAGGGAGGGACAGAGAGATAGAGAAAGAGGGAGGGACAGAGAGATAGAGGAAGAGGGAGGGATAGAGAGATAGAGGGAGAAAGAGGGAGGGATATAGGGAAAGAGGGAGGGATAGAGAGATAGAGAAAGAGGGAGGACAGAGAGATAGAGAAAGAGGGAGGGATAGAGAGATAGAGAAAGAGGGAGGGATAGAGGGGTAGAGAAAGAGGGAGGGATAGAGAGATAGAGAAAGAGGGAGGGATAGAGGGATAGAGAAAGAGGGAGGGATAGAGAGATAGAGAAAGAGGGAGGGATAGCGGGATAGAGAGATAGAGAAAGAGGGAGGGATAGAGGGATAGAGAGATAGAGAAATAGGGAGGGATAGAGGGATAGAGAGATAGAGAAAGAGAGATAGAGAAAGAGGGAGGGATAGAGGGATAGAGAAAGAGGGAGGGATAGAGAGATAGAGAAATAGGGAGGGATAGAGAGAGAGAAAGAGGGAGGGATAGAGAGATAGAGAAAGAGGGATAGAGAGATAGAGAAAGAGGGAGGGACAGAGAGATAGAGAAAGAGGGAGGGATAGAGAGATAGAGAAAGAGGGAGGGATAGAGAGATAGAGAAAGAGGGAGGGATAGAGGGATAGAGAAAGAGGGAGGGATAGAGAGATAGAGAAAGAGGGATAGAGAGATAGAGGGATAGAGGGATAGAGGGATAGAGGGATAGAGAAAGAGGGAGGGATAGAGAGATAGAGAAAGAGGGATAGAGAGATAGAGGGGGACATATGGGTAGCAATGGATGAGCGACTGGCAACACTGGTAAAGACTCACCTGGATCAGCGAGAGGTCCTCCAGATTGAGTCTGAACAGGTGGTTTCTGAAAGGAAAAGAGAAGGGAGGAGAGATAAAAAGACACAATCTGAAAAAAGAGAAGTGGACAGGAGACCATTTCCAAAAATATCTCTGGGTTATTTTACTCCCATATTGGTTATTTCCTCTACCTCATCAAACCTTTGATTAATCACAGCTATCTTTCTGGGTCACTCCAAAGGGCCTGTTCAGATGTAACTACATACATACTATTTTACTGCTAGTCGAAACTAGTTATATATTTGTGGTTTTGAATAGAAATACAATCTAAACCGAACAGAATGAAGATGACATACTTTACAAATTTCCTGTAGACACAGATGCAGTGGTGGAAAAAGTACACATTTGAGTAAAAGTATTAATAGAAAATGACTCAAGTAAAAGTCACCCAGTAAAATAGTATTTGAGTAAAAAAAAAATCAGTATTTGGAAATATACTTTAAATATACTTTGTATCAACAGTAAATGTAATTGCTAAAATATATTTAAGTTTCAAAAGCAAAAGTACATGCACAAATTATAAACAATTCCTTATATTAAGCAAAGCAGACGGCACAATTTTCTTGTTTTTTAAATGTACGGATGGCCAGGGGCAGACTCCAGCACTAAGACAGAATTTACCAACAAAGCATTTGTGTTTAATGAGCCCTCCAGATCAGAGGCAGCAGGGATGACCAGACATGTTCTCTGTTTAGTGAGTCCTCCAGATCAGAGGCAGTAGGGAGGACCAGGGATGTTCTCTGTTTAGTGAGTTCACCAGATCAGAGGCAGTAGGGATGACCAGGGATGTTCTCTGTTTAGTGAGTCTGCCAGATCAGAGGCAGCAGGGATGACCAGGGATGTTCTCTGTTTAGTGAGTCCTCCAGATCAGAGGCAGTAGGGAGGACCAGGGATGTTCTCTGTTTAGTGAGTCCTCCAGATCAGAGGCAGTAGGGAGGACCAGGGATGTTCTCTGTTCAGTGAGTTCACCAGATCAGAGGCAGTAGGGAGGACCAGGGATGTTCTCTGTTCAATGAGTTCACCAGATCAGAGGCAGTAGGGATGACCAGGGATGTTCTCTGTTTAGTGAGTCCACCAGATCAGTGGCAGTAGGGATGACCAGGGATGTTCTGTGTTTAGTGAGTCCACCAGATCAGAGGCAGTAGGGATGACCAGGAATGTTCTCTGATTAGTGAGTCCTCCAGATCAGTGGCAGTAGGGATGACCAGGGATTTAAGTGCGTGAATTAGACACTTTACCTGTCCTGCTAAGCCTTCAAAGTGTAAGGAATACTTTTGGGTGTCAAGGAAAATGTATGGAGTAAAACGTGCCTTATTTTCTTCAGGAAAGTCAAATAGTCATCAAAAATATAAATAGTAAAGTCAAGTACAGATACCCCCAAAAACGACTTAAGTAGTACTTTAAAGTATTATTACTTATGTACTTTACACCACTGCATAGATGTAGGATCAGCTCACTCTTTCCAACCTCAACCGTTAGTGGGGAAAATGCTAAACTGATCTTGAATCAGTGTCTAGGGGTCACCTCCAGACAAATGCATCCCTGAGTGAATTTTTGTTTTAACAGACCATAGGGCCTAAGGCTGTGTGAGTGTGCGTGGGCCCACATTCATGTGTGTGTGTGTGTGTGTGTGTGTGTGTGTATCAGAGAGTCCAATGGTGAAACTTCACTTGAATAAGGCTCTTGCCTTAGGCTCTTTTGAATGGTTACATTTAGATTGTAAGCCAACTAAAAAAAACTAATTGTCTGGTCTTTCAAACTTTCCACAAAACAGTATAAGCTAATGTCTGTAGAATGAGTAGGCCTGTTCTTTTACGACCAATGGTTTCAGTTTGATTGTATAAGTTCAGCATTCTGGCACAAGACTCATCATCATAGCAGTTTTATTATTCATATTAATATTATTATTTAGCAGAGTAACGTTTAATATTAAGGCTGTTTCATTTATTTTTATTTTCTATATATATTTTATTTTCACCCCTTTTTCTCCCCGATTACGATCTTGTCTCATCGCTGCATCTCCCCAACGGGATCGGAAGAGGCATTGGTCGAGTCATGCGTCCTCTGAAACATGACCCTGCCAAGCCGTGCTTCTTAACACACGCCTGCTTAACCTGGAAGCCAGCCGTACCAATGTGTCAGAGGAAACACCGTTCAACTGACAACTGAATTCAGCCTGCAAGCGCCTGGTCCACCACAAGGAGTCACTAGAGCATGATTGGCCAATTAAACCCTCACCCGGCCAAACCTTCCCCAAACCCGGACGACGCTGGTTGTGCACTGCCCTATGGGATTCCCGATCACGGCCAGTTGTGATACAGCCCGGGATTGAACCCGGGTCTGTAGTGATGCAGTGCCTTAGACCGCTGTGCCAATCGGGAAAGGATGTTTAATTTCTAATCAGTTTTGGCCAGGAATGTCAGAGAATCAATCCTGTCAGGTTCAGTTCAAACCGGGTTCAGCAAGTTATTCGTTTTACAAATATGAAAGAGCTCTTCACCACTTTTCAACCTCATGCTCATTATCTCCAGGACAATACTAATGTCTCCATCGGTGAAAAGGACATATTTACACCTGATGACATCATCAAAATTTTAAACATTTTAGAAACTGTCATTTTCAAACACTGAGGTTCGCTGTGACGCGGGGAGGAAGAAAACACCCTCAGAAATGTGCTGCCGGGGCGGCAGGGTAGCCTAGTGGTTATAGCGTTGGACTAGTAACTGGAAGGTTGCAAGTTCAAACCCCCGAGCTGACAAGGTACAAATCTGTTGTTCTGCCCCTGAACAGGCAGTTAACCCACTGTTCCTAGGCCGTCATTGAAAATAAGAATTTGTTCTTAACTGACTTGCCTAGTTAAATAAAGGTAAAATAAATAAAAAATGTAGACACTGGGTTGGTCCTGGAGATTATGAAAAGTGGTGGAATTGCCCTTTAATTCATGCCAAGAAAGTAAATCATCTAGGCATCTATTCTGTAATGTAATCCCACTCAAACCTCGACAGGAGCACCTATAGGCACACACACACACACACACACACACAAACCCAAGCCTATCCATCTTCTAAAGAGCGGCTACAGTATTTCACAGGGCAGGCTGTGGTCTAAGACCCTTTTTACACTATATTAACATCTACAATCGATCTGCCGCCATTATAACTCTCTCTGGCCATCGGGTCACAGACAGACCCTCTCTGTCTAACTCTATTTGACATTTAGACATTTAATTTCAACATTTAACATCGACACCGGACCTTCTAAGACAATTCAATGTGACTCCTCTAATGTTAAACGTCTTAAATTAAACCACCTGGATCTAAAATACAGACTTATTGGACTCATGGAATCTTCCAGTCAGACTGATCCAACACACAGAGAATATAGAGCCCATTCAGTCAGACAGAGTAGGCCTTGTCCCAAATCAAACCCTAGACTCCAGGACAATCTTCAATGATCCCTCTCAGCCAGACAGAGTAGGCCTTGTCCCAAATCAAACCCTAGACTCCAGGACAATCTTCAATGATCCCTCTCAGCCAGACAGAGTATGTCTTGTCCCAAGTCAAACCCTAGACTCCTGGACAATCTTCAACGATCCCTCTCAGCCAGACAGATTAGGGTCTTGTCCCAAATCAAACCCTAGACTCCAGGACAATCTTCAACGATCCTTCTCAGCCAGACAGAGTAGGTCTTGTCCCATGTCAAACCCTAGACTCCTGGACAATCTTCAACAATCCCTCTCAGCCAGACAGAGTAGGTCTTGTCCCAAATAAACCCCTAGACTCCTGGACAATCTTCAACGATCCCTCTCAGCCAGACAGAGTAGGTCTTGTCCCAAATCAAACCCTAGACTCCAGGACAATCTTCAATGATCCCTCTCAGCCAGACAGATTATGGTCTTGTCCCAAATCAAACCCTAGACTCCAGGACAATCTTCAACGATCCCTCTCAGCCAGACAGAGTAGGTCTTGTCCCAAATCAAACCCTAGACTCCAGGACAATCTTCAATGATCCCTCTCAGCCAGACAGATTATGGTCTTGTCCCAAATCAAACCCTAGACTCCAGGACAATCTTCAACGATCCCTCTCAGCCAGACAGAGTAGGTCTTGTCCCAAATCAAACCCTAGACTCCTGGACAATCTTCAACGATCCCTCTCAGCCAGACAGAGTAGGTCTTGTCCCAAATCAAACCCTAGTCACAAACACTCACTGAGCCTATGTAGGTTGACAGAGTAAGTCTGAAATCAACCCCTAGGCCCTTAGCCTAGATTCTTCTAGATCCCTCTCACTGAGTCAATTTAGGTTGACGGAGTACGTCTCAAATCAACCCCTAGCCCCTTAGCCTAGATTCTTCTAGATCCCTGTCACTGAGCCTATTTAGGTTGACAGAGTAAGTCTCAAATCAACCCCTATCCCCTTAGCCTAGATTATCCTAGATCTCTGTCACTAAGCCTGAGCCCTCTCATCTAGAGAAAGAGAAGCGAGGCTAGTCCAGACCACTCCAGGGACAGACAGGAACACCCTTTAGCCCCTGGGTCAGACTAGTGTCTGAGAGGGAAGGATAAATGCTCCACTCTCCCAGTGTTTTATAATAGTCAGGGTCAAATGCAATCACTCTCCCAGTGTTTTATAATAGTCAGGGTCAAATGAAATCACTCACCTTGGAAATGTTCTCAACATATTTGTGGCTTGAACAAAATTCCACCTAGCCCAGTAAAAGTTCCACCTAGCCCAGTAAAAGTTCCATCTAGCCCAGTAAAAGTTCCACCTAGCCCAGTATAAGTTCCACCTAGCCCAGTAAAAGTTCCATCTAGCCCAGTAAAAGTTCCATCTAGCCCAGTATAAGTTCCATCTAGCCCAGTAAAAGTTCCACCTAGCCCAGTAAAAGTTCCACCTAGCCCAGTAAAAGTTCCATCTAGCCCAGTAAAAGTTCCACCTAGCCCAGTAAAAGTTCCATCTAGCCCAGTATTGCTTGCATTTATGCAGAACTCACTCTTTATTTTTCTATCTTTCTCTCTCTCTCTTACACAGACTCTCTCCTCTCTCCACATTTACTCAATTATCTTCTTCTTATCTGTCAATCCCTGCAAGTATTCCCAACTCCTCCATTTCCTTGAATCCATCTGCAGTACATTAATTTATTCCCCCAGCTCTGTGTCTCTGTCTTGGTCCTCCAGCTCTCTGTTTCCTCAGCTATCTTCTAAACTCTGGAGAGAACAGCTTATATTGACAACCAAGGTCATTAGCAGGATTGGGATACACACACACACACACACACACACACACACACACACACACACACACACACACACACACACACACACACACACACACACACACACACACACACACACACACACACACGCTGAGCTGAATTAAAGGTGATGTGCTTGGCAGAGACAATGAACATCACTGGAGAACAGCTAGAAAATCACTACTCAATCAGAGGATTTTTAAAAGGTGTCATCAATCATGAGTGAGAGGGATAGCAAGAGAAAAAGCCAGAAAGAGAAAGAGAGAAGAAGAGAGAGAGAGAGAGAGAGAGAGAGAGAGAGAGAGAGAGAGAGAGAGAGGGGACAGGGAGGGGGGGTGGGGGGAATATAATACCTGGCTCCGACTATCAGTTCGTTCTGGCTGGGGTCAAAGGTTAGCTGAGAGTAATCCACTGTGCCCTCAGCCCGGAACCTGTGGATCCAAGGCTCCATATCTGCCAATCAAAGTAGAGAAAGACACACATTAGCCAATCAAATCTGAGAAAAAAAGAGCAGAACGAAGAGGGTGGATAAAGAGAAATGCTTAGCCAATAGCCACAGTATATAAGAAAGTGTTGTTGGCCTATATTATGTTGTCTTTGTGAGTATTGTTCGGTATTGTGATGATGTCCGATAACACCTGTTGTTTAATAAACACTAATGTTGTCAGGTGCTGTTTACGTCTCCTCTCTTATGAACACTAATGTTTTCTGGTGCTGTTTACGTCTCCTCTCTTAGAAAAGAGGTTCAAACCTGTTAGAATGAAGTTCCTGTTAGAATGAAGTTCCTGTTAGAATGAAGTTCCTGTTAGAATGAAGTTCCTGTTAGAATGAAGTTCCTGTTAGAATGAAGTTCCTTTTAGAATTTTTTAGAATTTTTAATTTTACCTTTATTTACCTAGGCAAGTCAGTTAAGAACAAATTCTTATTTTCAATGACGGCCTAGGAACTGTGGGTTAACTGCCTGTTCAGGGGCAGAACGACAGATTTGTACCTTGTCAGCTCGGGAATTTGAACTTGCAACCTTCCGGTTACTAGTCCAAAGCTCTAACCACTAGGTAACCCTAAGAAACATAAACAGTTTAGCACTTATTTCTGTTCTGAGAGCCTTAAAATGAGCCCTAATCTACCCCATGTCCAGAATGTCTCCAGGCAGCTGTAGTATGTAGTGAAGTATGTCAGGTTAAAAGCTTGAGGGTAAAGCAGTACAGTTTCCCACCTGGGCTTTCAACCACACGCCTTACACTCCATTTAGTTCATCATTACTGTAGCTACACCTAATGCATACTGTATATGGTGTGTGTGAGGGGTGAGGGTGAGGTTCTGTGTGTGTGTGTGTGTGTGTGTGTGTGTGTGTGTGTGTGTGTGTGTGTGTGTGTGTGTGTGTGTGTGTGTGTGTGTGTGTGTGTGTGTGTGTGTGTGTGTGTGTGTGTGTGTGTGTGTGTGTTCATGCCTGTTTGAATCCAAGGTCCTTCTAAAGTGAATCTGAGACCGATGCATCTCATAGTTGCCAATGCCTTAACCTTGCCTTAACCCCTGACCCCAGAGATAGATTCCCCCACAGTACAGTACAGCACAGTACACACACACACACACACACACACACACACACACACACACACACACACACACATACACACACACACACACACACACACACACACACACACACACACGCACACAGAACCTCACCCTCACTCCTCACACACACCATATACAGTATGCATTAGTTCTAGCTACAGTAATGATTAACTAAATGGTGTGTAAGGCGCGAATACGAATACGTCAAACCCCAGATCACCCTCAACATATCTGTCTCCATGGCGCCCGATCCATTAACCCTTGACGAATAGAATCATAGATCCCTGTCGGATTGCCGGTCAGCTCCATACAGCCCTGAAACCTGATAGGTAGTGAGTGAATAGTAATGGCCTAAGAGGAAGGTTACCCTAACGCCTGATCTAGGGTCAGATATTGTCCATTCCCCTAATAGTTAATGTAAGCATTGGGGATTGGGTAATCTGCTCTCATAATATTGTATTCTAATAATCCTGATACTTGACAATATTGTACTCTAATAAATCATTGTCTGAAACTGCCAGTAATATTTGTTTGTTATATTTATTGCTGGTTTTACTGTGGCTCCGGGATTTAAAAACACTTCGTGGTAGAGAGTTAAACCATTTACTGTTGCTGATATTATGTTAAATCCTGATTTGTGTATACCATACCTGTACGTTATCTGAACTTTCAGAGAGCTTCTACTGTAGACCTGTAGACATTGATGGAGTACAGCTTCGGTTGGAGTCAAAAACGTTATCTGTCAAAAAAATGCAAAACACCTGAAACTAACAGCCTGACCGCAACTGCATCAAACCACCAACCAGCTGTTTACTTCTGTCAAGCTGCGGCTTTCAGCCCGATACAACAGGGACTTACTGACCGCCTGCCCGAGTCACTGCTAGTAGCTACGTACTAAAAAACACAGCGCTGAATCAACCTCTTTGTCAAACTGTAGGAGTATAGAGCACATCAACATCACCTAACAGGATGAAATCACTGTTGATGAAGCTGCTTCTCTCTTCTGCCATTCCTCAGAGGTTCTACGTATTAATGAGAATAAGATCAATTTAAACTGCGAGTGGAAAACGTTAAACTGGCAGACGCAGAGCTAATACATGTTCATTAGCCTTGGTGAAATAACTATCAGAGAGAGAGATCACAACAACTTCCGCCCTGAGATTTGTCTGTGGGTGATGGCAGGTTCCGCTCTAATTCTACAGGGGGACGGGAGTTTGGGATGCGCCTCTGGTGCCTCTGGTGCAGCCGGCAGGGTCATTATTTATATCGTGAGGAAGCTCTAGAGCATACAAATGTGGCAGCGACACCCTCGAGGGAAACCAAGGCTTCAGTTACCCAGCGTTTCCCCCATAAATCAGCTGTGGTCCCACCAGGGTATCTCCCCACTCAGGTCCCTCAGAGGGGAGAGGGAAGGAGAATACAACATTCACAACTGAGGATTTATGTTTTAAGACGAGACGAAGGGCTCATACACACTCATAAGCCAGAGCTGATGTATTTACCCTGGGATATGAGATCTAATGAGAAACAAACGTCTAATGTTAGATGATGACAGGACATTATTTATTAGTTTTGTTTGGGCTGAGAGAGGGGTATGGGGAGAACCCTGTTAGAATACTGGGAGGTTGTAAAACACTGAACAATATAACTACTTAAAGCTAAGTAGAACACTGGTAGGATCTATATAAAACTGAGTGTTCTTGGTAGAATCACTTCTAGTGAAGAAGCAATAGCTTTAATTTCGGTAGGAACACGATATGAACCTCAAATGAACCCTGACCTTATCCTTTATAAAAGGAACCAAGGGGATTTATAAAACTTCTTCAATAGACATCCCCCTTTCCCCTCCTCCCCACTTCTATCCACCTTTCCCCTTCTCCCCACTTCAATCCCCCTTTCCCCTCCTCCTCACTTCTATCCCCCTTTCCCCTCCTCCCCACTTCTATCACCCTTTCCCTCCTCCCCACTTCTATCCCCTTTCCCCTCCTCCCCACTTCTACCCTCCTCCCCACTTCTATCCCCTTTCCCCTCCTCCCCACTTCTATCCCCTTTCCCCTCCTCTCCACTTCTACCCTCCTCCCCACTTCTAACCCCATTTCACTCCTCCCCACTTCTATCACCCTTTCCCTCCTCCCCACTTCTATCACCCTTTTCCCTCCTCCCCATTTCTATCCATCTTTCCCCTCCTCCACATTTCTATCCCCCTTTCCCCTCCTCCCCTTTTCTATCCCCCTTTCCCCTCCTCTCCATTTCTATCTCCTTTTCCCCTCCTCCCCACTTCTATCCCCCTTTCCCCTCCTCCCCACTTCTATCACCCTTTCCCCTCCTCCCCATTTCTATCTGCCTTTCCCCTCCTCCCCATTTCTATCCCCCTTTCCCCTCCTCCCCATTTCTATCCCCCTTTTCCCTCCTCCCCACTTCTATCCCCCTTTCCCCTCCTCCCCACTTCTACCCTCCTCCCCACTGCTACCCTCCTCCCCACTTCTATCCCCTTTCCCCTCCTCCCCACTTCTACCCTCCTCCCCACTTCTATCCCCTTTTTCCTCCGCCCCACTTCTACATTTCTATCCCCCTCCTCCCCACTTCTACCCTCCTCCCCCTCCTCCCCCACTTCTACCCTCCTCCCCACTTTCCCCTCCTCCCCACTTCTACCCTCCTCCCCACTTCTCCCCTCCTCCCCACTTCCCCCTTTCCCCTCCTCCCCACTTCTATCCTCCCCCCTCCTCCCCACTTCTATCTCCCCCTTTCCCCCTCCTCCCCCCACTTCTACCCTCCTCCCCACTCTACCCTCCTCCCTCCCCACTTCTATCCCCCTTTCCCCTCCTCCCCACTTCTACCCTCCTCCCCACTTCTATCCCCCTCCTCCCCACTTCCTCCTCCCCACTTCTATCCCCCTTTCCCCTCCTCCCCCTTTACCCTCCTCCCCACTTCTATCCCCCCTCCTCCCCACCTATCCCCTCCCCACTTCCCCCTCCCACTTCCCCTCCTCCCCACTTCTACCCTCCTCCCCACTTCTATCCCCCTTTCCCCTCCTCCCATCACCCTTTCCTCCCCACTTCTATCCCTTTCCCCTCCTACCCTCCTCCCCACTTCTATCCCCTTTCCCCTCCCCCCACTTCCTCCCCACCCTCCTCCCCACTTCTACCCTCCTCACCACTTCTATCCTCCCCCCTTTCCCCTCCCCATTTCCTCCCCACTATCACCCTTTCCCCTCCTCCCCATTTCCTATCCCCCTTTCCCCTCCTCCCATTTCTACCCTCCCCCCTCCCCACTTCTATCCCCCTTCCCTCCTCCCCACTTCTATCCCCTTTCCCCTCCTCCCCACTTCTATCTCCCTTTCCCCTCCTCCCCATATCCCCTTTCCCCCTCCCCCCTATCACCCTTCCCTCCTCCCCATTTCTATCATCTTTCCCTTTCCCTCCTCCCCACTTCTATCACCCTTTTCCCCTCCTCCCCATTTCTATCCATCTTTCCCCTCCTCCCCATTTCTATCCCCCCTTTCCCCTCCTCCCCCCTTTTCTATCCCCCTATTCCCCTCCTCCCCATTTCTATCCCCCTTTTCCCCTCCTCCCCACTTCTATCCCCCTTTCCCCTCCTCCCCACTTCTATCACCCTTTCCCCTCCCCTCCCCATTTCTATCTGCCTTTCCCCTCCTCCCCATTTCTATCCCCCTTTCCCCTCCTCCCCTCCTCCCCATTTCCCCTATCCCCCTTTTCCCTCCTCCCCACTTCTATCCCCCTTTCCCCTCCTCCCCACTTCTACCCTCCCCACCTCCCTCCTCCCCCACTTCTATCCCCTTTCCCCTCCTCCCCACTTCTACCCTCCCCCCCACTTCTATCCCCTTCCCCTCCATTTCCCCACTCCTCTACCCTCCTCCCCACTTCTACCCTCCTCCCCACTTCTATCCCCCTTTCCCCTCCTCCCCACTTCTACCCTCCTCCCCACTTCTACCCTCCTCCCCACTTCTATCCCCCCCCTCCTCCCCACTTCTACCCTCCTCCTCCCCACTTCTACCCTCCCCTCCCCACCCTCCTCCCCACTTCTATCACCCTTCCTCCCATTTCCTTCCACTTTCCCCTCCTCCCCACTTCTACCCTCCTCCCCACTTCTATCCCCTTTCCCCTCCTCCCCACTTCTACCCTCCTCCCCACTTCTACCCTCCTCCCCACTTCTATCCCCCTTTCCCCTCCTCCCCACTTCTACCCTCCTCCCCACTCTATCCCCTTTCCCCTCCTCCCCACTTCTACCCTCCTCCCCACTTCTATCCCTTTCCCCTCCTCCCCACTTCTACCCTCCTCCCCACTTCTACCCTCCTCCCCCACTTCTACCCTCCTCCCCACCACCCCTTCTACCCTCCCCACTTCTATCCCCCTTTCCCTCCTCCCCACTTCTACCCTCCTCCCCACTTCTATCCCCCTTTCCCCTCCTCCCCACTTCTATCACCCTTTCCCCTCCTCCCCACTCCTATCCCCTTTCCCCTCCTCCCATTTCTATCCCCCTTTACCCTCCCCACTTATTCCCCCTTTCCCCTCCTCCCCACTTCTATCCCCCTTTCCCTCCTCCCCACTTCTACCCCCTTTCCCCTCCTCCCCATTTCTATCCTCCTTTTCCCCTCCTCCCCACTTATATCCCCTTTCCCCCCCTTTTCCCCTTTCCTCCCCCACTTCTATCACCCTTTCCCCCCCCATTTCTATCCGCCTTTCCCCTCCTCCCCATTTCTATCCCCTTTCCCCTCCTCCCCACTTATATCCCCCTTTCCCCTCCTCCCCATTCTATCCCCCTTTCCCCCTCCTCCCTTTTATATCCCCCTTTCCCCTCCTCCCCATTTCTATCCTCCCCATTTTTCCCCCCCCTCCTCCCCATTTATATCCCCCTTTCCCCTCCTCCCCACTTCTATCCCCTTTCCCCTCCTCCCCCATCCCCTTTCCCCTCCTCCCCATCCCCTTTCCCCTCCTCCCCATTTCTATCACCCCGCTCCTCCCCATTTTCCCCTTTCCCCCTCCTCCCCATTTCTATCCCCTTTCCCTCCTCCCCCTTTCCCCTCCTCCCCCTATCCCCTTTCCCCTCCTCCCCATTTCTATCCCCTTTCCCCTCCTCCCCCTTTCCCCTCCTCCCCATTTCTATCTTTCCCCTCCTCCCCATTTCTATCTCCCTTTCCCCCCTCCCCATTTCTATCTCCCCATTTCTTCCCCTCCTCCCCATTTCTATCCCCTTTCCCCTCCTCCCCATTTCTATCTCCCCCTCCTCCCCCCATATCCCCCTTTCCCCTCCTCCCCATTTCCCTTTCCCCTCCTCTTCTATCCCATTTCCCCTCCTCCCCATATCCCCCTTTTCCTCCCCTCCTCCTCCCCACTTCTATCCCCCTTTCCCCTTCCTCTATCCCCCTTTCCCCTCCTCCCCACTTCTCTTTCCCCTCCTCCCCTTCCTTTCCCCTCCTCCCCATTTCTATCCTCCTTTCCCCTCCTCCCCACTTATATCCCCCTTTCCCCTCCTCCCCCTTCTATCACCCCCCTCCTCCCCATTTCTATCCGCCTTTCCCCTCCTCCCCATTTCTATCCCCCTTTCCCCTCCTCCCCACTTATATCCCCCTTTCCCCTCCTCCCCATTTCTATCCCCCTTTCCCCCTCCTCCCCTTTTCTTCCCCCTTTCCCCTCCTCCCCATTTCTATCTCCCTTTCCCCTCCTCCCCATTTCTATCCCCTTTCCCCTCCTCCCCATTTATATCCCCCTTTCCCCTCCTCCCCACTTCTATCCCTTTCCCCTCCTCCCCATTTCTATCTCCCTTTCCCCTCCTCCCCATTTCTATCCCCCTTTCCCCTCCTCCCCATTTCTATCACCCTTTCCGCTCCTCCCCATTTCTATCCGCCTTTCCCCTCCTCCCCATTTCTATCCCCCTTTCCCCTCCTCCCCACTTATATCCACTTTCCCCTCCTCCCCATTTCTATCCCCCTTTCCCCTCCTCCCCATTTCTATCCCCCTTTCCCCTCCTCCCCATTTCTATCTCCCTTTCCCCTCCTCCCCATTTCTATCCCCCTTTCCCCTCCTCCCCATTTCTATCTCCCTTTCCCCTCCTCCCCATTTCTAACCCCTTTCCCCTCCTCCCCATTTCTATCTCCCTTTCCCCTCCTCCCCATTTCTATCCCCCTTTCCCCTCCTCCCCATTTCTATCTCCCTTTCCCTCCTCCCCACTTATATCCCCCTTTCCCCTCCTCCCCATTTCTATCCCTCTTTCCCTCCTCCCCACTTCTATCCCATTTCCCCTCCTCCCCACTGGTATCCCCTTTCCCCTCCTCCCTACTTCTACCCTCCTCCCCACTTCTATCCCCCTTTCCCCTCCTCCCCACCTCTATCCCCCTTTCCCCTCCTCCCCACTTCTAACCCCTTTCCCCTCCTCCCCACTTCTACCCTCCTCCCCACTTCTAACCCCATTTCACCCTCCCCACTTCTATCACCCTTTCCCTCCTCCCCACTTCTATCACCCTTTCCCCTCCTCCCAATTTCTATCCCCCTTTCCCCTCCTCCCCATTTCTATCCCCCTTTCCCCTCCTCCCTTTTCTATCCCCCTTTCCCCTCCTCTCCATTTCTATCTCCTTTTCCCCTCCTCCCCACTTCTATCCCCTTTCCCCTCCTCCCCACTTCTATCACCCTTTCCCCTCCTCCCCATTTCTATCCGCCTTTCCTCTCCTCCCCATTTCTATCCCCCTTTCCCCTCCTCCCCCACTTATATCCCCCTTTCCACTTCTAACCCCATTTCACCCTCCCCACTTCTTTCCCCTCCTCCCCACTTCTATCCCCCTTTCCCCCTCCCCACTTCTATCCCCCTTTCCCCTCCTCCCCACTTATATCCCCCTTTCCCCTCCTCCCCATTTCTATCCCCCTTTCCCCTCCTCCCCACTTCTATCCCCTTTCCCCTCCTCCCCACTTCTATCCCCCTTTCCCCTCCTCCCCACTTATATCCCCCTTTCCCTTCCTCCCCACTTCTATCCCCCTTTCCCCTCCTCCCCACTTCTATCCCCCTTTCCCCTCCTCCCCACTTCTATCCCCCTTTCCCCTCCTCCCCATTTCTATCCACCTTTCCCCTCCTCCCCATTTCTACCCTCCTCCCCACTTCTATCCCCCTTTCCCCTCCTCCCCACTTATATCCCCCCTTTGCCTTTTTCCCTTCTCCGTCACTCTTTCCTGGTTTGTTTTTCCAGGTTCAGACACAGAGCGGTTGACACACTATGACAAAAATGACAGACTATCCAAATCTGAACCTCCCCCAGCTCCAGAGACGAGGGCAGTCTTCAGTCTCAGAGAGCTCAAACTGTATAAAGAACAACCTGGCCTGACACAATAGACATGTGGAACCGACTGGGACTAGAATACCTTATGTCTCTAGGAGTAAACATGGGGGTAATGGAGGGTTTAAATTGAGTGCCTATATATTACACATAAATGTAGGCTGTCAAGACGTGTCCACCTGGAGAAAGTAGGGTGTTTTTGCTGTCGCCTGTGGTAAAACGAAAATATGAAATGGCCACTATTTTGTGAAGTTAGATTGAGAATAAAACCTTAAAATAAAGTTCAAATAAACACCTGTTCAATGTCAGAATGAAAACGGTTCAAATTAGGTTCAGGTTAACCAACCTGGAGGTGAGGAGAAGCCTTCTGACCATTAGCGATAATATATTATTAGCAACAGGAGGGTTTCCTGACCACATTTCATGATCAGGTGAAAACTCCTGGTCCTTGATTCAGTAAGAATATAAACACAGAGGTCCGTGTTGACCAGAACTGCTGGACCCCTCTGTGTCCGTGCAGGGTTTACCCTGAAGTGTTATTTTAGGAAGTCAAAACAAGCAGATTTTCCTGGGTCTCAAATGACAGTGGAGCTGAGCCTCAGGTCAGAGGTCAGAGGCGAATCAAACCAGAGAAGCTACTACATAGCCGAAAATAAAAAGGCCTCAGGTCAGAGGGCGAATCAAACCAGAGAAACTACTACATAGCCGAAAATAAAAAGGCCTCAGGTCAGAGGTCAGAGGGCGAATCAAACCAGAGAAACCACTACATAGCCGAAAATAAAAAGGCCTCAGGTCAGAGGGCGAATAAAACCAGAGAAACCACTACATAGCCAAAAATAAGTCTGCAATAAAATATTTTAATTCAACATGCACTTTACAGCGAAACCCTTTAAGGGAAGAAATAAATAAACATTTAACAAGATGACGTAATGTCATCTGTGTGTCACTGCCTAGGAAAAGTGGGTTAACTCTGTGTGTCACTGCCTAGGAACAGTGGGTTAACTCTGTGTGTCACTGCCTAGGAACAGTGGGTTAACTCTGTGTGTCACTGCCTAGGAACAGTGGGTTAACTCTGTGTGTCACTGCCTAGGAACAGTGGGTTAACTCTGTGTGTCACTGCCTAGGAACAGTGGGTTAACTCTGTGTGTCACTTAAAGTTAGTTTTTTTACCATTATTTAACTAGGCAAGTCAGTTAAGAACAAATTCTTATTTTCAATGACGGCCTAGGAACAGTGGGTTAACTGCCTGTTCAGGGGCAGAACGACAGATTTGTCAGCTTGGGGGTTTGAACTTGCAACCTTCCGGTTACTAGTCCAACGACCTAACCACTAGGCTACCCTGCCGCCCCAAGATGCACAAAGCAGAAATCTCTCCGCCATTTCCTGTTTGATAAAATTCTAATAGTTCACCTAATTTCAGTTTATGTGACAAAAGAGGCAAGGTACTATCTAAACCGCTGTGAAATATATTTTGCATAGTAAAACATATTGTGTTTTCAGCTGTTTGAAGCTGGTGTACAAAACCGAATGGTAAAAGACACACAAAAAAATCAATGGGAAGCATAGAAATAACGCACATAGAACAGCTCTACCGCTGCTTACACTTGCTTTCAATGAGAAAGACACATCTATAACTCACGTTTCTATGTGAAATTTGGTCGGGTCGCCCAATAAGTGACATAAGTGCAGCTTGAAGACTCATGAAGACTCATGAAGACACATGAAGGGGAGTTACTACAGGGACCAATGAGAGAGGTGTATTACACAAAGTAAAAGTTACTACAGGGACCAATGAGAGAGGTGTAGTACACAAAGTAAAAGTTACTACAGGGACCAATGAGAGAGTTTATTACACAATGGTGTATTACACAAAGTAAAAGTTACTACAGGGACCAATGAGAGAGGTTTATTACACAATGTAAAAGTTACTACAGGGACCAATGAGAGAGGTTTATTACACAAAGTAAAAGTTACTACAGGGACCAATGAGAGAGGTGTAATTACACAAAGTAAAAGTTACTACAGGGACCAATGAGAGAGGTGTAGTACACAAAGTAAAAGTTACTACAGGGACCAATGAGAGAGGTGTATTACACAAAGTAAAAGTTACTACAGGGACCAATGAGAGAGGTGTAGTACACAAAGTAAAAGTTACTACAGGGACCAATGAGAGAGGTGTATAACACAAAGTAAAAGTTACGACAGGGACCAATGAGAGAGGTGTAGTACACAATGAGAGAGGTGTATAACACAAAGTAAAAAAGGGACCAATTGTAGTACACAAAGTAAAAGTTACTACAGGGACCAATGAGAGAGGTGTAATTACACAAAGTAAAAGTTACTACAGGGACCAATGAGAGAGGTGTAATTACACAAAGTAAAAGTTACTACAGGGACCAATGAGAAAGGTGTAATTACACAAAGTAAAAGTTACTACAGGGACAAATGAGAGAGGTGTAGTACACAAAGTAAAAGCTACGTGGACTATGTTTAATTTCCTGCGTTGGGTATTAAAATGCCACATTGTGAGTAGTGTGGTCATAAAGAGAATGCATTGATGCTTAAGAATGTAGCCAGTCGGACACGCAGTGGGCTGTAAAAACTATTTGCCATGGACCAATTAAACCGTCTTGGTCTCCAATCGGTGATGTAACACATAGTTATAATGAACCTGATGTGGAGATTTGTTTATGTTCTCTTCAAGATACTCCCTAACCCTAAACCTAACCCCTAACCCTAAGCCTAAACCTAAGCCTAAACCTAAGCCTAAGCCTAAACCTAAACCTAAGCCTAAGCCTAAGCCTAAGCCTAAACCTAACCCTAAGCCTAAGCCTAAACTTAACCCTAAGCCTAAACCTAACCCTAACCCTAAACCGTAACCCTAACCCCTAACCATAACCCGTAACCCTAACCCAAACCTAACTCCTAACCCTAAACCGAAACATAACGCTTACCCTAATTCTAACCCTAAAACTAACCCCAAAGCTTAAAATAACCTTTGTCCTCATGGGGATGTGTGGAAATGTCCCCATAAAGGGAGAATGTTCCTTATTTTACTATCCTTGTGGGGACTTTGGGGGATGTTAGGTCTCCACAAGGATAGAAGAAACAACCAACCAACACTCAACCAACACTCACACACTGTAACTCTCTAATGATGTGTTATTCTGTGAGAAATGTTAAAAAATTAAGATTAGTACACTTGGGTTTTTAAAACACAGCAGGCCCAGGGAGGAGGGAGACAGAGTGAAGGCACACAGCAAACCTTCTTGTTTCATTTGAACTTGTTTTCACCTACACACACACTTTCCCACACTTTTTCCAGTGGACACCACATATGTCAAATAAATGTGTAGGGGGATGTGTAGGGGATGTGTAGGGGATGCGTAGGGGATGCGTAGGGGGATGTGGGGATGTGTAGGGGGATGTGTAGGGGGATGTGTAGGGGATGAGGGGATGTGTAGGGGATGTGTAGGGGGATGTAGGGGATGTAGGGGATGCGTAGGGGGCGGATGCGTAGGGGGATGTGATGTGTAGGGGGATGTGGGGGATGTGTAGGGGGGATGTAGGGGATGTGGGGGGATGTGTAGGGGATGTGTAGGGGGATGTGTAGGGGATGTGTAGGGGATGCGTAGGGGATGCGTAGGGGATGCGTAGGGGATGTGTAGGGGATGCGTAGGGGGATGGGGATGCGTAGGGGATGCACAGTGGGCCCTCAATGGTGTTATTTTACATGTTCTTCACAGAAAATGAGCCAATGAGTCTCAGGATAATTTTTTTTAGTAAACATTGAAAATGGTTCCCACAGACTTAATAATATGTGACTTGTTTCAGGAAACTAGGGATATGTTGCGCAGTAGAGCCATTTGAACCTAAACCTAAACAAAATGTGTTTTTTGGCAGAAATGCCTTCTAGAACATATTCACTTTCATGTGCCTCAATAACAACATTGTATGCCACCTGTAATACAAATAAAATTGTTAAATTATAAGCCTAGTTGGTTTAGCCACAGAAAAAGTAAGCAACCTTCCCACTAGCCATGTTTGGTTGAGATAATGAGTGGGCTGTACATGCCACGTAAGATAGCTAAGGAGATGGAAAAAACACCTCTTCAAACTAAGCGTAACCATGGCATCCGTGACGTAGAGGGTAAAATAGTCTAGCTAGCTATATTACAGGTTTCAAATTTAGTCAGAAAGTCTCTCTGAGTCGGACAATCTGACAACTCTCTAAGTTTACGGGCGGGGCTATAGTTTAAGAGTGTGTGAACGATGCTGAATGGATGTAGACAAATAAGAAAAAAATTCAATGCCCATTTTCACAAAAGTTTATCAACTTTCAAAGCACCCATCGTTCCTCCACTGTAGTGTATGATATACCACTTTCTCTACTTTATCCAATGTTTAAAAAAATCACCATTTTAAAATGTTGAACACAAGACTGAATGGAGCTGGTCAGTCACATATGTCTCTAGGTTAGGGCTGCTGATTAACTGTAACAATCTGAATGAACTGTGCTTAGAACGTCTTCTCAGCTGGAGGATTAACTTCTGTTAAATCTGACTTCATTTTTCAGGTTCATTGCAGAATCAGAAGTTCTGTGATAAGTTCTAAGTTCTAAATTGCTTCTACACCTGCATTGCTTGCTGTTTGGGGGTTTTAGGCTGGGTTTCTGTACAGCACTTTGAGATATCAGCTGATGTACGAAGGGCTTTATAAATACATTTGATTTGATTTGAATTTGAATTTGATTTAAATTCTGTCCGTCAGTTTTGAGCTGTCCGGTTCCAAATCCTTCTCATCTATAAAATGATTTTCTTTGAAAAGAAAACTGCAATCAAAGGAAGGGACGACGTAGACAATTCAGCCATCACCAGGGAGTGTTGCTGTACAGTGGCAGTTAGTTTGGCTGAGCAAAATGAAAGCCACCACCCTTTTGGCTTAAGTCTTTCATGTTTGTTAGAGTGGCACTCCCTGCTCTGAGCAACCCAGAGACGCTTCAGGGCCAAGCAGAACAGTAGAGGCTCTGAGCAACCCAATGTTATTAGATACTGCCCAGTGATACTGCCCAATGATACTAGATTCTGCCAAGTGATATTGCCCAATATTACAAAACTCAGTAAAAAAAGAAACGTCCTCTCAATGTCAACTGCGTTTATTTTCAGCAAACTTAACATGTGTAAATATTTGTATGAACATAACAAGATTCAACAACTGAGACATAAACTGAACAATTTCTATGTGACTAACAGAATTGGAATAATGTGTGCCTGAACAAAGGGGGGATCAAAATCAAAAGTAACAGCCAGTAAGTATCTGGTGTGGCCACCAGCTGCATTAAGTACTGCAATGCATCTTCTCCTCATGGACTGCACCAGATTTGCCAGTCCTTGCTGTGAGATGTTACCCCACTCTTCCACCAAGGCACCTGCAAGTTCCCTGACATTTCTGGGGGGAATGGCCCTAGCCCTCACCCTCCGATTCAACAGGTCCCAGGTATGTCTGGGGGGAATGGCCCTAGCCCTCACCCTCCGATTCAACAGGTCCCAGGTATGTCTGGGGGGAATGGCCCTAGCCCTCACCCTCCGAATCAACAGGTCCCAGATATGTCTGGGGGGAATGGCTCTGGCCCTCACCCTCCGATCCAACAGGTCCCAGACGTGTTCAATGGGATTGAGATCCGGCCTCTTCGCTGGCCATGGCAGAACACTGACATTCCTGTCTTGCAGGAAATCACGCAGAGAATGAGCAGTATGGCTGGTGGCATTGTCATGCTGGGGGGTCATGTCAGGATGAGACGGCAGGAAGGGTATCACATGAGGGAGGGTCATGTCAGGATGAGACGGCAGGAAGGGTACCACATGAGGGAGGGTCATGTCAGGATGAGACGGCAGGAAGGGTACCACATGAGGGAGGGTCATATCAGGATGAGACGGCAGGAAGGGTACCACATGCTGGAGGGTCATGTCAGGATGAGACGGCAGGAAGGGAACCACATGAGGGAGGGTCATGCCAGGATGAGACGGCAGGAAGGGCACCACATGAGGGAGGGTCATGTCAGGATGAGACGGCAGGAAGGGTACCACATGAGGGAGGGTCATGTCAGGATGAGACGGCAGGAAGGGCACCACATGAGGGAGGGTCATGCCAGGATGAGACGGCAGGAAGGGTACCACATGAGGGAGGGTCATGTCAGGATGAGACGGCAGGAAGGGAACCACATGAGGGAGGGTCATGCCAGGATGAGAAGGCAGGAAGGGCACCACATGAGGGAGGGTCATGTCAGGATGAGACGGCAGGAAGGGAACCACATGAGGGAGGGTCATGTCAGGATGAGACGGCAGGAAGGGCACCACATGAGGGAGGGTCATGCCAGGATGAGACGGCAGGAAGGGTACCACATGAGGGAGGGTCATGTCAGGATGAGACGGCAGGAAGGGTACCACATGAGGGAGGGTCATGTCAGGATGAGACGGCAGGAAGGGTACCACATGAGGGAGGGTCATGTCAGGATGAGACGGCAGGAAGGGTACCACATGAGGGAGGGTCATGTCAGGATGGGACTGCAGGAAGGGTACCACATGAGGGAGGGTCATGTCAGGATGAGACGGCAGGAAGGGAACCACATGAGGGAGGGTCATGTCAGGATGACCCTGCAGGAAGGGAACCACATGAGGGAGGGTCATGTCAGGATGTCAGTGGTCTGCCACTGCCAGGACGATCAGCTGCCCAGCCTGTCTTTCTGTAGTGCTGTATTAGGCGTCTCACAGTACAGAAATGGCAATTTAATGCCCTGGCCAAATCTGCAGTCCTCATGCCTTCTTGCAGCATGCCTAAGGCACGTTCACGCAGATGAGCAGGGTCCCTGGACATCTTTCTTTTGTTTGGTGTTTTTCAGAGTCAGTAGAAAAGCCTCTTTAGTGTCGTAAGTTTTCATAACTGTGACCTTAATTGCCTACCGTCTGTAAGCTGTTAGTGTCTTAACGACCGTTCCACAGGTGTATGTTCATTCATTGTGTGGTTCATTGAACAAGCATGGGAAACAGCGTTTAAACCCTTTACAATAAAGATGTGTGAAGTTATTTGGATTTTTACTAATTGTCTTTGAAACAGGGTCCTGAAAAGGGGACGTTTCTTTTTTTCCCTGAGTTTAGACACTGCCCAATGATACTGCCCAGTGATACTGCCCAGTGATACTGCCCAATGATACTGCCCAGTGATACTGCCCAATGATACTGCCCAATAATACTGATACTGCCCAATGATACTGCCCAATCATACTGCCCAATAATACTGCCCAATGATACTGCCCAATGATACTGCCCAATGATACTGCCCAATGATACTGCCCAATGATACTGCCCAATGATACTGCCCAATGATACTGCCCAATGATACTGCCCAATAATACTGCCCAGTGATACTGCCCAGTGACACTGCCCAATGATACTGCCCAGTGATACTGCCCAGTGATACTGCCCAATGATACTGCCCAATGATACTGCCCAATGATACTGCCCAATGATACTGCCCAATGATACTGCCCAATGATACTGCCCAGTGATACTGCCCAGTGATACTGACCCAGCCCAATGATACTGCCCAGTGATACTGCCCAGTGATACTGCCCAGTGACACTGCCCAGTGATACTGCCCAATGATACTGCCCAGTGATACTGCCCAGTGATACTGCCCAATGATACTGCCCAGTGATACTGCCCAGTGCCCAATGATACTGCCCAGTGATACTGCCCAGTGATACTGCCCAGTGACACTGCCCAGTGACACTGCCCAATGATACTGCCCAGTGATACTCCCCAGTGATACTGCCCAGTGATACTGCCCAGTGACACTGCCCAGTGATACTGCCCAATGATACTGCCCAGTGATACTGCCCAGTGACACTGCCCAGTGACACTGCCCAATGATACTGCACAGTGATACTGCCCAGTGATACTGCCCAGTGATACTGCCCAGTGACACTGCCCAGTGATACTGCCCAGTGATACTGCCCAGTGATACTGCCCAGTGATACTGCCCAATGACACTGCCCAGTGACACTGCCCAATGATACTGCCCAGTGATACTGCCCAGTGATACTGCCCAGTGACACTGCCCAATGATACTGCCCAGTGATACTGCCCAGTGATACTGCCCAGTGATACTGCCCAATGATACTGCCCAGTGATACTGCCCAATGATACTGCCCAGTGATACTGCCCAGTGATACTGCCCAGTGATACTGCCCAGTGATACTGCCCAGTGATACTGCCCAATGATACTTGATACTGCCCAGTGATACTGCCCAGTGATACTGCCCAATGATACTTGATACTGCCCAGTGATACTGCCCAGTGATACTGCCCAGTGATACTGCCCAATAATACTGCCCAATAATACTGCCCAAAGTGATACTGCCCAATGATACTGCCCAATGATACTGCCCAATAATACTGCCCAATAATACTGCCCAATAATACTGCCCAATGATACTGCCCAATGATACTGCCCAATAATACTGCCCAATAATACTGCCCAATAATACTGCCCAATAATACTGCCCAGTGATACTGCCCAATAATACTGCCCAATGATACTGCCCAATAATACTGCCCAATAATACTGCCCAATAATACTTCCCAATAATACTGCCCAATAATACTGCCCAATAATACTGCCCAATAATACTGCACAATAATACTGCACAATAATACTGCACAATTATTAACACCACTGAAGCAGGCACTGAGTTAATGAACCGTACTGGAATATTAGGTAATTACACGCACGCACAATTAAATATACTGTAGTTAAAACGTCAGTGCTATAACAACTTTCCCGATACCTTATGGATGGGCTCCAGTATGGTCGCCTGAGGTCAACCAGCACAGAGGACGGTAGATCAGATTAGCCAGACTGTTAGTCAGCGTCATCACGCTCAATAGACTCTGAGTGCCGAGAGGTAGCCCAACTACCCATGAGCTGACAGGAGAAGTGCAGTGTGTGTGTGTGTGTGTGTGTGTGTGTGTGTGTGTGTGTGTGTGTGTGTGTGTGTGTGTGTGTGTGTGTGTGTGTGTGTGTGTGTGTGTGTGTGTGTGTGTGTGTGTGTGTGTGTCTGTGTGTGTACGTGCGTGCGTGCATGATGACCTTGTCCTTTCACTCAATTACACCCTAGACAGAGAGCTGTATGATTAACTGAATCAATCTCTGCTGGGATGGAATGGGTGCAGTAGCATTTGGCTGTTATGTTATTGGTGGTCGTCTGATGAAGTTTTATGATATTATTTATGGCTAAACTGCTCCAGACAATATTTTTTTAATGCAGGAAATGTGAAAAGTGTGATTAGAGTACGGGAATTTCCACGGCGGGTGACTGCAAAGGACAGAAACACAACTGTGTGGAGAGGGCATGAATGTGTGTGTGTGTGTGTGTGTGTGTGTGTGTGTGTGTGTGTGTGTGTGTGTGTGTGTGTGTGTGTGTGTGTGTGTGTGTGTGTGTGTGTGTGTGTGTGTGTGTGTGTGTGTGTGTGTGTGTGTGTGTGTGTGTGTGTGTGTGTGTGACCTACCTGTGTGTGAGATTAGAGGGTGTTCCGCCCGGTGACAGGGCGACTCAGGCAGCAGCACCGGCCCTTTCCTGCAGACCACGCCCCCAGCTTGCAGGACTAGAATGCACTGCACAAGCAGCACAACATGCTGGGCAAGGGAGGAGCGGCCCGCCGAAGGCGGAGCCATGGGGAGGTGGGGTGTCGCTCACTTCCTGTCGGGCCGTGAGCCAATCGCATCGGAGAGACACACCTGTAGAGAGAGAGAGAGAGAGAGAGAGAGAGAGAGAGAGAGAGAGAGAGAGAGAGATTTCCTTTAGTTTGCATGAGGCAGAGAGGAAGATGGAGCAATGATTTACAGCTGGGGAGAACTGAAGCTCTTGATAAAACATGATAGAGTGAGGAAGAAACACTAGAGTGAGGAAGCAACACAAAGAGAGCCGGGGAACGTTAGACAAAGTGAAGATAGAGCGAGAAAGGAAAGAGGAGAGAGGGGGAGCCAATGACAGAGACAGAGGTTTCTAGTGTCAGACTCATGCTGAGTTGAGGCAGCTCGTCCTCACATTTACACTGATGACCCCTGACCTGTAACTTCTGACTCCGGCCTAACACATGAATCAAACCAGGGTCAGCATGTACACTACATGTATGTGGACACCCCTTCAAATGAGTGGATTCGGCTATTTCAGCCACAGCAGTTACTGACAAGTGTATAACATCGAGCGCACAGCCATGCAATCTCCACAGACAAACATTGTCATTAGAATGGCCTTACGGAACAGCTAAGTGACTTTCAACCATCATAGGATGCCACGTTTCCAACAAGTCAGTTTGTCAAACCCAGGTCTGTAGTCACGGCTCTAGCACTGTTATAGCAGCAATGGGGGGGACCAACTCCATATTAAAGCCTTCTCAGAAGAGTGGAGGCTGTTATAGCAGCAATGGGGGGGACCAACTCCATATTAAAGCCTTCTCAGAAGAGTGGAGGCTGTTATAGCAGCAATGGGGTGGACCAACTCCATATTAAAGCCTTCTCAGAAGAGTGGAGGATGTTATAGCAGCAATGGGGTGGACCAACTCCATATTAAAGCCTTCTCAGAAGAGTGGAGGTTGTTATAGCAGCAATGGGGTGGACCAACTCCATATTAAAGCCTTCTCAGAAGAGTGGAGGCTGTTATAGCAGCAATGGGGTGGACCAACTCCATATTAAAGCCTTCTCAGAAGAGTGGAGGCTGTTATAGCAGCAATGGGGGGGACCAACTCCATATTAAAGCCTTCTCAGAAGTGTGGAGGCTGTTATAGCAGCAATGGGGTGGACCAACTCCATATTAAAGCCTTCTCAGAAGAGTGGAGGCTGTTATAGCAGCAATGGGGTGGACCAACTCCATATTAAAGCCTTCTCAGAAGAGTGGAGGCTGTTATAGCAGCAATGGGGTGGACCAACTCCATATTAAAGCCTTCTCAGAAGAGTGGAGGTTGTTATAGCAGCAATGGGGTGGACCAACTCCATATTAAAGCCTTCTCAGAAGTGTGGAGGCTGTTATAGCAGCAATGGGGTGGACCAACTCCATATTAAAGCCTTCTCAGAAGAGTGGAGACTGTTATAGCAGCAATGGGGTGGACCAACTCCATATTAAAGCCTTCTCAGAAGAGTGGAGGCTGTTATAGCAGCAATGGGGGGGACCAACGCCATATTAAAGCCTTCTCAGAAGAGTGGAGGCTGTTATAGCAGCAATGGGGGGGACCAACTCCATATTAAAGCCTTCTCAGAAGAGTGGAGGCTGTTATAGCAGCAATGGGGGGACCAACTCCATATTAAAGCCTTCTCAGAAGAGTGGAGGCTGTTATAGCAGCAATGGGGTGGACCAACTCCATATTAAAGCCTTCTCAGAAGAGTGGAGGCTGTTATAGCAGCAATGGGGTGGACCAACTCCATATTAAAGCCTTCTCAGAAGTGTGGAGGCTGTTATAGCAGCAATGGGGGGGACCAACTCCATATTAAAGCCTTCTCAGAAGAGTGGAGGCTGTTATAGCAGCAATGGGGGGGACCAACTCCATATTAAAGCCTTCTCAGAAGAGTGGAGGCTGTTATAGCAGCAATGGGGGGGACCAATTCCATATTAAAGCCTTCTCAGAAGAGTGGAGGCTGTTATAGCAGCAATGGGGGAGACCAACTCCGTATTAAAGCCTTCTCAGAAGAGTGGAGGCTGTTATAGCAGCAATGGGGGGGACCAACTCCATATTAAAGCCTTCTCAGAAGAGTGGAGGCTGTTATAGCAGCAATGGGGGGACCAATTCCATATTAAAGCCTTCTCAGAAGAGCGGAGGCTGTTATAGCAGCAATGGGAGGACCAACTCCATATTAATACCCATGATTTTGGAATGAGATGTTCGACAAGCAGGTGTCCACATACTTTTGGTCATGTAGTGTATATATATGTGTATGTGGGGGTACTACCCTTATGTGTGTGGGGGGTACTACTCCTTATGTGTGTGGGGGAGTACTAATCCTTATGTGTGTGGGGGTACTACTCCTTATGTGTGTGGGGGGTACTACTCCTTATGTGTGTGGGGGGGGTACTACTCCTTATGTGTGTGGGGGTACTACCCTTATGTGTGTGGGGGGTACTACTCCTTATGTGTGTGGGGGTACTACTCCTTATGTGTGTGGGGGGTACTACTCCTTATGTGTGTGGGGGTACTACTCCTTATGTGTGTAGCAGGGGGGCACTACTCCTTATGTGTGTGTGGGGGTACTACTCCTTATGTGTGTGTGGGGGTACTAAACCCTTATGTGTGTGTGTGGGGGTACTACTCCTTATGTGTGTGTGGGGGGTACTACTCCTTATGTGTGTGTGGGGGTACTACTCCTTATGTGTGTGTGTGTGGTTAGTACTACTCCTTATGTGTGTGTGTGGGGGGTACTACTCCTTATGTGTGTGTGTGTGGGGGGTACATACTCCTTATGTGTGTGTGTGTGTGGGGGGTACTACTCCTTATGTGTGTGTGTGTACCCTTATGGGGGTACTACTCCTTATGTGTGTGTGTGTGGGGGGGTACTACTCCTTATGTGTGTGTGTGTGGGGGGTACTACTCCTTATGTGTGTGTGTGGGGGTACTACTCCTTATGTGTGTGTGTGGGGGGGTACTACTCCTTATGTGTGTGTGTGTGGGGGGTACTACTCCTTATGTGTGTGTGTGTGGGGGGTACTACTCCTTATGTGTGTGTGTGTGTGTGGGGGGTACTACTCCTTATGTGTGTGTGGGGGGATACTACTCCTTATGTGTGTGTGTGTGTGGGGGTACTACTCCTTATGTGTGTGTGTGTGGGGGGGGGTACTACTCCTTATGTGTGTGTGGGGGAAATACTACTCCTTATGTGTGTGTGTGGGGGGTACTACTCCTTATGTGTGTGTGTGTGTGGGGGAGGCACTACTCCTTATGTGTGTGGGGGTACTACTCCTTATGTGTGTGTGTGGGGGGGGGGTACTACTCCTTATGTGTGTGTGTGGGGGTACTACTCCTATGTGTGTGTGTGGGGGGTACTACTCCTTATGTGTGTGTGTGTGGGGGGGGGGTACTACTCCTTATGTGTGTGTGTGTGAGGGGGTACTACTCCTTATGTGTGTGTGGGGGGGTACTACTCCTTATGTGTGTGTGTGTGGGCTACTCCTTATGGGGGGTACTACTCCTTATGTGTGTGTGTGTGGGGGGTACTACTCCTTATGTGTGTGTGTGTGGGGGGTACTACTCCTTATGTGTGTGTGTGTGTGGGGGGGTACTACTCCTTATGTGTGTGTGTGTGGGGGGTACTACTCCTTATGTGTGTGTGTGGGGGTACTACTCCTTATGTGTGTGTGTGTGGGGGGGTACTACTCCTTATGTGTGTGTGTGTGGGGGTACTACTCCTTATGTGTGTGTGTGTGGGGGGGTACTACTCCTTATGTGTGTGTGTGTGGGGGGTACTACTCCTTATGTGTGTGTGTGTGGGGGGTACTACTCCTTATGTGTGTGTGTGTGTGGGGGTACTACTCCTTATGTGTGTGTGGGGGGGTACTACTCCTTGTGTGTGTGTGTGTGGGGGGCACTACTCCTTATGTGTGTGTGGGGGGGCACTACTCCTTATGTGTGTGTGGGGGGGCACTACTCCTTATGTGTGTGTGGGGGGGGTACTACTCCTTATGTGTGTGTGGGGGGGCACTACTCCTTATGTGTGTGTGGGGGGGGCACTACTCCTTATGTGTGTGTGTGGGGGGTACTACTCCTTATGTGTGTGTGGGGGGGGCACTACTCCTCATGGGGCCCCTTTTAAACATGGAGCCGATAAAAACACATTCACATTCTGCTCCAAATTGATCTGTTTACAGATGCCTATTCGAACTCTACGGCCTTGGCATCACATAGAGTATCTTTTGAAAGAAAGGTTAAAAGTGGAATGCACTAGTGACTTTCTAATGTAAAGCACCTGTCAAACACTGCCAGTCAAGACCATTCCATCTTCAGCTATTCTTTCTTCCCCCACTCTGTAGAAAGTATATCCACATGGCTTTTAGCTTGTCTGTCCTTTAGAAGGAATATTTCCTCATCTCTATATACTATAACTGTCCAGATGTATGTTTTCTTTAGTTAAGATTTCCTACCCTTTTGACAGCCTATTCAAACAGTCTCTGACAGTCTACATGTCATTTCTCTAAAGGGAATGTTACCTATTATAGCAGAAACCTTCAGGAAATGTAGACTTTAATAATATTTACCCATTACAGCATTTTTCTAGACTGATGTTTTCTCATTTTCTGACAATCTGAATGTCACTTCTCATAAACAGTCAAAGACAGCAGCAAACCTGCAGACAATTATCTCAAGGTTCTGCCTGTATTTATAATGTCGGCGCACACACCGACACGCCACAGAGAGTAACGTCATAGACATTACATTGGATGACTGAGAGATTCCATGCCAGATGTCCTGGGCTGACGGAGTGCTGATGCTATCTGATAGGTGGAGAAATGTCTGATGCTATCTGATAGGTGGAGACATGTCTGATGCTATCTGATAGGTGGAGACATGTCTGATGCTATCTGATAGGTGGAGAAATGTCTGATGCTATCTGATAGGTGGAGACATGTCTGATGCTATCTGATAGGTGGAGACATGTCTGATGCTATCTGATAGGTGGAGACGTCTGATAGGTGGAGACATGTCTGATGCTATCTGATAGATGGAGACGTCTGATAGGTGGAGACATGTCTGATGCTATCTGATAGATGGAGACGTCTGATAGGTGGAGACATGTCTGATGCTATCTGATAGATGGAGACGTCTGATAGGTGGAGACATGTCTGATGCTATCTGATAGGTGGAGACGTCTGATAGGTGGAGACATGTCTGATGCTATCTGATAGGTGGAGACATGTCTGATGCTATCTGATAGGTGGAGACATGTCTGATGCTATCTGATAGGTGGAGAAATGTCTGATGCTATCTGATAGGTGGAGACATGTCTGATGCTATCTGATAGGTGGAGACATGTCTGATGCTATCTGATAGGTGGAGACATGTCTGATGCTATCTGATAGGTGGAGACATGTCTGATGCTATCTGATAGGTGGAGACATGTCTGATGCTATCTGATAGGTGGAGACATGTCTGATGCTATCTGATAGGTGGAGAAATGTCTGATGCTATCTGATAGGTGGAGACATGTCTGATGCTATCTGATAGGTGGAGACATGTCTGATGCTATCTGATAGGTGGAGACGTCTGATAGGTGGAGACATGTCTGATGCTATCTGATAGATGGAGACGTCTGATAGGTGGAGACATGTCTGATGCTATCTGATAGATGGAGACGTCTGATAGGTGGAGACATGTCTGATGCTATCTGATAGATGGAGACGTCTGATAGGTGGAGACATGTCTGATGCTATCTGATAGGTGGAGACGTCTGATAGGTGGAGACATGTCTGATGCTATCTGATAGGTGGAGACATGTCTGATGCTATCTGATAGGTGGAGACGTCTGATAGGTGGAGACATGTCTGATGCTATCTGATAGGTGGAGACATGTCTGATGTTATCTGATAGGTGGAGACATGTCTGATGCTATCTGATAGGTGGAGACATGTCTGATGCTATCTGATAGGTGGAGACATGTCTGATGCTATCTGATAGGTGGAGACATGTCTGATGCTATCTGATAGGTGGAGACATGTCTGATGCTATCTGATAGGTGGAGACGTCTGATAGGTGGAGACATGTCTGATGCTATCTGATAGATGGAGACGTCTGATAGGTGGAGACAAGTCTGATGCTATCTGATAGGTGGAGACATGTCTGATGCTATCTGATAGGTGGAGACGTCTGATAGGTGGAGACATGTCTGATGCTATCTGATAGATGGAGACGTCTGATAGGTGGAGACATGTCTGATGCTATCTGATAGGTGGAGACATGTCTGATGCTATCTGATAGGTGGAGACATGTCTGATGCTATCTGATAGGTGGAGACATGTCTGATGCTATCTGATAGGTGGAGACGTCTGATAGGTGGAGACATGTCTGATGCTATCTGATAGGTGGAGACAAGTCTGATGCTATCTGATAGATGGAGACGTCTGATAGGTGGAGACATGTCTGATGCTATCTGATAGGTGGAGACGTCTGATAGGTGGAGACATGTCTGATGCTATCTGATAGGTGGAGACGTCTGATAGGTGGAGACATGTCTGATGCTATCTGATAGATGGAGACATGTCTGATGCTATCTGATAGGTGGAGACGTCTGATAGGTGGAGACATGTCTGATGCTATCTGATAGGTGGAGACGTCTGATAGGTGGAGACGTCTGATAGGTGGAGACATGTCTGATGCTATCTGATAGGTGGAGACATGTCTGATGCTATCTGATAGGTGGAGACATGTCTGATGCTATCTGATAGATGGAGACGTCTGATAGGTGGAGACATGTCTGATGCTATCTGATAGGTGGAGACAAGTCTGATGCTATCTGATAGGTGGAGACGTCTGATAGGTGGAGACATGTCTGATGGTATCTGATAGATGGAGACGTCTGATAGGTGGAGACATGTCTGATGCTATCTGATAGATGGAGACATGTCTGATGCTATCTGATAGGTGGAGACGTCTGATAGGTGGAGACATGTCTGATGCTATCTGATAGATGGAGACGTCTGATAGGTGGAGACATGTCTGATGCTATCTGATAGATGGAGACGTCTGATAGGTGGAGACATGTCTGATGCTATCTGATAGGTGGAGACGTCTGATAGGTGGAGACATGTCTGATGCTATCTGATAGGTGGAGACGTCTGATAGGTGGAGACATGTCTGATGCTATCTGATAGATGGAGACGTCTGATAGGTGGAGACATGTCTGATGCTATCTGATAGGTGGAGACATGTCTGATGCTATCTGATAGGTGGAGACATGTCTGATGCTATCTGATAGGTGGAGACATGTCTGATGCTATCTGATAGATGGAGACGTCTGATAGGTGGAGACATGTCTGATGCTATCTGATAGATGGAGACGTCTGATAGGTGGAGACATGTCTGATGCTATCTGATAGATGGAGACGTCTGATAGGTGGAGACATGTCTGATGCTATCTGATAGGTGGAGACGTCTGATAGGTGGAGACATGTCTGATGCTATCTGATAGGTGGAGACGTCTGATAGGTGGAGACATGTCTGATGCTATCTGATAGGTGGAGACGTCTGATAGGTGGAGACATGTCTGATGCTATCTGATAGATGGAGACGTCTGATAGGTGGAGACATGTCTGATGCTATCTGATAGGTGGAGACATGTCTGATGCTATCTGATAGGTGGAGACGTCTGATAGGTGGAGACATGTCTGATGCTATCTGATAGTTGGAGACGTCTGATAGGTGGAGACATGTCTGATGCTATCTGATAGATGGAGACATGTCTGATGCTATCTGATAGGTGGAGACATGTCTGATGCTATCTGATAGTTGGAGACATGTCTGATGCTATCTGATAGATGGAGACGTCTGATAGGTGGAGACATGTCTGATGCTATCTGATAGGTGGAGACGTCTGATAGATGGAGACATGTCTGATGCTATCTGATAGATGGAGACGTCTGATAGGTGTAGACATGTCTGATGCTATCTGATAGGTGGAGACATGTCTGATGCTATCTGATAGGTGGAGACGTCTGATAGGTGGAGACATGTCTGATGCTATCTGATAGGTGGAGACGTCTGATAGGTGGAGACATGTCTGATGCTATCTGATAGATGGAGACGTCTGATAGGTGGAGACATGTCTGATGCTATCTGATAGGTGGAGACGTCTGATAGGTGGAGACATGTCTGATGCTATCTGATAGTTGGAGACGTCTGATAGGTGGAGACATGTCTGATGCTATCTGATAGATGGAGACATGTCTGATGCTATCTGATAGGTGGAGACATGTCTGATGCTATCTGATAGTTGGAGACATGTCTGATGCTATCTGATAGATGGAGACGTCTGATAGGTGGAGACATGTCTGATGCTATCTGATAGGTGGAGACGTCTGATAGATGGAGACATGTCTGATGCTATCTGATAGATGGAGACGTCTGATAGGTGGAGACATGTCTGATGCTATCTGATAGGTGGAGACATGTCTGATGCTATCTGATAGGTGGAGACGTCTGATAGGTGGAGACATGTCTGATGCTATCTGATAGGTGGAGACGTCTGATAGGTGGAGACATGTCTGATGCTATCTGATAGGTGGAGACATGTCTGATGCTATCTGATAGGTGGAGACATGTCTGATGCTATCTGATAGGTGGAGACGTCTGATAGGTGGAGACATGTCTGATGCTATCTGATAGATGGAGACGTCTGATAGGTGGAGACATGTCTGATGCTATCTGATAGATGGAGACGTCTGATAGGTGGAGACATGTCTGATGCTATCTGATAGATGGAGACGTCTGATAGGTGGAGACATGTCTGATGCTATCTGATAGGTGGAGACATGTCTGATGCTATCTGATAGGTGGAGACGTCTGATAGGTGGAGACATGTCTGATGCTATCTGATAGTTGGAGACATGTCTGATGCTATCTGATAGATGGAGACGTCTGATAGGTGGAGACATGTCTGATGCTATCTGATAGGTGGAGACATGTCTCATGCTATCTGATAGGTGGAGACGTCTGATAGGTGGAGACATGTCTGATGCTATCTGATAGGTGGAGACGTCTGATAGGTGGAGACATGTCTGATGCTATCTGATAGGTGGAGACATGACATGTTATCTGTCAGGTGTCCTGGGCGCACACTTGTAAACTGTTACAGTAATACAACCCAGTCCTTAAACTGTTACAGTAATACAACCCAGTCCTTAAACTGTTACAGTAATACAACCCAGTCCTTAAACTGTTACAGTAATACAACCCAGTCCTTAACCTGTTACAGTAATACAACCCAGTCCTTAAACTGTTACAGTAATACAACCCAGTCCTTAAACTGTTACAGTAATACAACCCAGTCCTTAACCTGTTACAGTAATACAACCCAGTCCTTAAACTGTTACAGTAATACAACCCAGTCCTTAACCTGTTACAGTAATACAACCCAGTCCTTAAACTGTTACAGTAATACAACCCAGTCCTTAAACTGTTACAGTAATACAACCCAGTCCTTAACCTGTTACAGTAATACAACCCAGTCCTTAAACTGTTACAGTAATACAACCCAGTCCTTAAACTGTTACAGTAATACAACCCAGTCCTTAAACTGTTACAGTAATACAACCCAGTCCTTAACCTGTTACAGTAATACAACCCAGTCCTTAAACTGTTACAGTAATACAACCCAGTCCTTAAACTGTTACAGTAATACAACCCAGTCCTTAACCTGTTACAGTAATACAACCCAGTCCTTAAAACAGTAATACAACCCAGTCCTTAAACTGTTACAGTAATACAACCCAGTCCTTAACCTGTTACAGTAATACAACCCAGTCCTTAACCTGTTACAGTAATACAACCCAGTCCTTAAACTGTTACAGTAATACAACCCAGTCCTTAAACTGTTACAGTAATACAACCCAGTCCTTAACCTGTTACAGTAATACAACCCAGTCTAAATCATATCTATGAAGGGTGATTGGGTAAACTCCTTCTTTACCTCTGTCACAAACAAAAAAAACATTATTCATACACTGTTTTTCAACGGCAACATCTAATAGTTCCTAAGTACCACTGCATTAGAGACCACACAGAGACCCCCTCCCCCCCCCCATATAAAAACTAACCTACAAGTCAGGTCATGTATTTACACCTCAGAACATAAATACTACGGTTTAACTAACCTGATGACACACACACAAAAAAAATCATCATTCGCACGGGGGCATGGGACTCAATAAAGTCATCAGCGATTGGATCATCTCTAACCAATCAGCCAATGGCAAACGTTTGCTTTACCGACGTGTGTTCTGTCCCTGGACCAATCAGAGCACCACGAATGTGTTCACATTTGTTGAAGGGTTCGGGAAATCCTGACTCAACGTGGAGAAGAAACGAACGTCCGTGGGCGTGTCCTAGCATTTGGCCTGAGTAAGGATTCTGGGTAGCCAGGCAAGGGTTTCACCCCACATTCCTACAGCCAGACAAAATGACTGTATTAGGATTAATATACTATTTATCTCAATTGCAATACGCAGACAGCTACCGAAGGTTATGGAGATGAATGCTGTTGTCAACTCTCAGAGGCCAAAACAATATGCCGTGCAGATAAATCATTGTTCATTTCTAAACATGTACGTTTTGACAAGGTAAATGTTATGGAATTGAAGGTCATTGAATGTCATAATTGAATGCAGGGTGAACAAATACACATATACACTATTCTGCAGTGTGGGAGGTCTTTGTGTGACCCATAAGGATTCAGATCTGGGTGTCTTGCGTGACGTAATCATATTGTTAAAGCCATATTGATTAGGTCTAGATTAGAATCTATAACAGATATATTACATCGTTAATGAAAGCTTCTCAAATTTACTTTGGCTTTGTGGTCAACACACACACTGACACACATACACTCACTCACACACACTCTCACTCACACACACGCACGCACGCACGCACGCACGCACACACACACACACACACACACACACACACACACACACACACACACACACACACACACACACACACACACACACAGTTAAACAACTCCAGACTTTACTTTAGAGGAAAACTAACAAGACACCTGAAAACACACACACACTTATTTACACACCTGAAAACACACACACACTTATTTACACACCTGGAAACACACACACATTTATTTACACACCTGAAAACACACACACTTATTTATACACCTGAAAGGTGGGGTAAGTGTGTAAGGTGTAAGGGTGTGTAAGGTTGTGTAAGGGTGTGTAATGGTGTGTAATGGTGTGTAAGGTTGTGTAAGGGTGTGTAATGGTGTGTAATAGTGTGTAATGGTGTGTAATGGCGCGTAATGGTGTGCAAGGGTGTGTGTGTAAGGGTGTGTAAGGTTGTGTAAGGTTGTGTTATGGTGTGTAAGTGTGTGTAAGGTTGTGTAAGGGTGTGTAATGGTGTGTAAGGTTGTGTAATGGTGTGTAAGGTTGTGTACGGGAGTGTGTGTGTGTAAATGTAAATGTAGGGTGTGTAATTGTGTGTAAGGTTGTGTACGGGTGTGTAATGGTGTGTACGGTTGTGTAATGGTGTGTAAGGTTGTGTACGGGTGTGTAAGGTTGTGTAAGGTTGTGTAAGGGTGTGTAAGGTTGTGTACGGCTGTGTAATGGTGTGTAAGGTTGTGTAATGGTGTGTGTGTAAGGTTGTGTAGGGTGTGTAATGGTGTGTAAGGTTGTGTAATGGTGTGTAAGGTTGTGTACGGGTGTGGAAGGTTGTGTAAGGGTGTGTAATGGTGTGTAAGGTTGTGTAAGGGTGTGTGTGTGTAAGGTTGTGTAGGGTGTGTAATGGTGTGTAAGGTTGTGTAATGGTGTGTAAGGTTGTGTACGGGTGTGTGTGTGTAAGGTTGTGTAGGGTGTGTAATTGTGTGTAAGGTTGTGTACGGGTGTGTAATGGTGTGTACGGTTGTGTAATGGTGTGTAAGGTTGTGTACGGGTGTGAAAGTGTGTGTAAGGTTGTGTACGGGTGTGTAATGGTGTGTACGGTTGTGTAATGGTGTGTAAGGTTGTGTACGGGTGTGTGTGTGTAAGGTTGTGTAATGATGTGTATTGGTGGGCAAGGGTGTGTGTGTAAGGGTGTGTAAGGGTGTGTCATGTTGTGTAATGTTGTGTAATGGTGTGTAAGGGTGTGTAAGTGTGTGCAAGAGTGTGCAAGAGTGTAAGTGTGTGTAAGGTTGTGTAAGGGTGTGTAAGGTTGTGTAAGTGTGTGTAAGGTTGTGCAAGGGTGTGTAATGATGTGTAAGGGTGTGTAAGGTTGTGTAAGGGTGTGTAAGGGTGTGTAAGTGTGTGTAAGGTTGTGCAAGGTTGAATAAGGGTGTGTAGGTGTGTGTATAAGTGTGTGTAAGGGTGTAAGGGTGTATATGTAGTTGTGTAAGAGGGCTGGGCAATATATTTCCATTTAATTTGATTTGACCCGAGACACTTGAGGGGTGGAGGCTCCATGAGGCCAACTTCCCAAGACTGAGCAATCTTGCAAAGAAGTACTTATGCATTCCTGCTACAACTGCCCCTTCGTAGAGGGTCATCAGCACATGTGGTAACATTGTAACATGCCACAAGGCATGCCTCAAGCCTGAGTCGATAGAGAGGCTCGTCTTACTCTCCAGAAACCTATTGGAGCAAAGTAAAATAACATTGTTTTGTTTGACAGCAATTTAGTCATCTTTCTGTTATTTCGCACATTTTCAGGGATACATAAGGCATGTTTTCATTCTTATTTAAGAAATGTATGTACAATGATGTCAGCCTGGCAAGTGGTGTTGATCATTTGTTAGTTTGCACATTTAGGCCTAATGCGATTGTTGATTTCTTCACTTATTCAATTATGTCTTTTTTTTGTTTCTTTCTACATTCCTGAAAAAAATCATGATATTACTTGTAGACCACATCCCTGGTGTGTAAGGGTGTGTATTTGTATTTCATTTTTAACATTTATTAACCAGGCAAGTCAGTTAAGAACAAATTCTTATTTACAAATAGAAACAGTGGGTTAACTGCCTTGTTCAGGGGCAGAACGACAGATTTTTTTACCTTGTCAGCTTGGGGGATTTGATTCAGCAACCTTTTGGTTACTTGCCCAATGCTCTAACCACTAGGCTACCTGCTGCCCGTGTAAGTTTGTGTAAGGGTGTGTAAGAGTGTGTAAGGGTGTGTAAGTTTATGTAAGGGTGTGTAAGAGTGTGTGTAAGGGTGTGTGTGTAAGGGTGTGTGTGTGTAAGGGTGTGTGTGTCGGTTTCATTGTGTAAACATTTACTGTTTGTCCCATAATAATGCATTTCACCGCCTCCAGCTCCTTATCCCAAACTGATATTTCTCCTCAGTCAGACAGAACACTGTGTGTGTGTGTGTGTTAATATTTCCCTCAGTGAAATAGAACATTTCCCATCACAAATCCAACTAACTTTCAGGATCGACGCAAAATTCATCTGTTCCACAAACAGTGTTCCGGCAGAATAAACATTACTGCAGCAACATACCATACATCAGCTCTCCAGTGTGTTTGTGTGGCAGGGGGGGGGATGTGTGTATATGTGTGTGTGTTTGTGTGGCGGGGGGGGGGTTGTATATGTGTGTGTGTTTGTGTGGCAGCCCCTTCAGAAAACCGCTCTGAGATTCCAATCTGTTTGGTTTGTAGCTTGCTCTCTGGAGTGGAAGGTTTGAAAACAGAAACGTTCTACAGTGAGTGTTGTCTGCTGTGGACAGATGGATGGGGACAGGAAGGAGTGACGAACCACCTGGATGTGGAGGTGCTGTTGGAAGGATGGGGTTGAAGGTCAAAATACAAAATAAAAACACTGTAATAAAAATAATACAAATGAGAGCCATCTCACACAAACACAAACTCACAAACTCTCTCACACCCACTGTGGTAACAGACTAAACTGTCCAAAGGTCTGAAGGACTCTTAGACTAACCCTGAGTTGATTGCCCACAGCTTTGGTCCAATTTAAATCTGTGACACACACACAGATGTACGCATACGCGCACACACAGACTGGCGAACGCACGTGTGCACACAAATGTGCATGCGCACGCACACACACACACACACACACACACACTGTCCCCAGCATTATACCAGGCAATTTCCGCTGTGTCCTGCCCTAACTCTCCAGAGATTCCCAAATCCTGCTGTTATTTTTATCGATCGCTCTCAGCCTCCGGCGCCTGTGTGTGTACAGACAAATACACACACGCTTTCAAGGAGCGGGACACTAATATGGACGCTTAAAAGAAATCTCACTACGACTTCCGACGAGCCATCAAACCAGCAGAGACTCAATACAGGACTATATAATATCCTCAATAATATCCTACTACTCTATGCTATGACGCTCATCGGATGTGGAAGGGATTGTAAACTATCACGTATTACAATGGGAAACCCAGTCGTGAGCTTCCCAGCGACGGCAGCCTACCAGAAGAGCTAAATGCCATCAATACTCGCTTCGAGGTAAGCAACACTGAACCGTGCATGAGAGCACCAGTTGTTCCGGATGACTGTGTGATCACGCTCTCCGTAGCTGATGTGAGTAAGACCTTTAAACAGGATAACATTCACAAGGTCACAGGGCCAGACAGATTAGGGGACATGCGCTGACCAGCTGGCGGGTGTCTTCACTGACATTTTCAACCTCTCCCTGACCGAGTCTGGAATACCAATACCTACATGTTTCAAGCAGACCACCATTATCCCTGTGCCCAAGAACACCAAGGTAAGCTGTGTAAATGACTATCGCCTTGTAGCACTCACATCTGTAGTCATAAAAGGCTGGTCATGGCTCACATCAACACCATTATCCCAGGCACCCTGTTACCCACTTCAATTTGCATACAGCCCCAACAGATACACAGATGATGCCATCTCTATTGCACTCCACACTTCCCTCTCCCACCTGGACGTGTGGAACACCTACTATGTGAGAATGCTGTTGATTGGCTACAGCTCAGCGTAGTGCCTTCCAAGCTCATCACTAAGCTCAGGATCCTGGGGCTGAACACCTCCCTCTGCATCTGGATCCTGGACTTCCTGACGGGCCACCTCGAGATGGTGAGGGTGGTGAGCAACACATCCGCCATGCTGACCCTCAACATGGGGGCCCCTCAGTGGTGTGTGCTTAGTCCCCTCCTGTACTCCCTCTTCCCTAGGGGTGTAATGATACACAGTTCGGTATGGGGACCTCGGATAGAATGAATACCAATATATATATATATATATATATATATATATATATATATATATATAAATAATAACACTAGGCCTATCAGCTTTTGTATGCATCTTGAGTAAATCTGAGCTGTAAAAAAAATTAATTTCAGGATTTTCAGTTAAAACAGCAAAATACCCAGGGTCTCGAGCTTGATGACAAGCTTGGAGGGTACTATGGTGTTAAATGCTGAGCTGTAGTCGATGAACAGCATTCTCACATAGGTATTCCTCTTGTCCAGATGGGTTAGGGCAGTGTGCAGTGTGGTTGCGATTGCGTCGTCTGTGGACCTATTGGGGAGGTAAGCAAATTGGAGTGGGTCTAGGGTGTCAGGTAGGATGGAGGTAATATGGTCCTTGACTAGTCTCTAAAAGCACTTCATGATGACGGAAGTGAGTGCTACGGGCAATAGTCATTTGGTTCAGTTACCTTAGCTTCCTTGGGAACAGGAACAATGGTGGCGGCCCTCTTGAAATATGTGGGAACAGCAGACTGGGTTAATGATTGATTGAATATGTCTGCAAAACCCAGCCAGCTGGTCTGCGCATGCTCTGCTCTGAGGACGCGGCTGGGGATGCCGTCTGGGCCTGCAGCCTTGCGAGGGTTAACACGTTTAAATGTTTTACTCACATCGGATGCAGTGAAGGAGAGTCCGCAGGTTTTGGTAGCGGGCCGTGTCAGTGGAACTGTATTGTCCTCAAAGCGAGCAAAGAGGTTGTTTAGTCTGTCTGGGAGCAAGACATCCTGGTCCGTGACGGGGCTGGTTTTCTTTTTGTAATCCGTGATTGACTGTAGACCCTGCCACATACCTCTTGTGTCTGAGCCCTTGAATTGCGACTCTACTTTGTCTCTATACTGACGCTTAGCTTGTTTGATTGCATTGCGGAGGGAATAGCTACACTGTTTGTATTCGGTCATGTTTCCGGTCACCTTGCCCTGGTTTAAAGCAGTGGTTCGGGCTTTCAGTTTCGCGCGAATGCTGCCATCAATCCACGTTTTCTGTTTTGGGAATGTTTTAATAGTTGCTGTGGGTACGACATCGCCGATGCACTTCCTAATGATCTCGCTCACCGAATCAGATCGAAGCAATCTTGAAGCGTGGAATCAGATTGGTCGGACCAGCGTTGAAAAGACCTGAGCGCGGGAGCTTCCTGTTTTAGTCTCTGTCTATAGGCTGGGAGCAACAAAATGGAGTCGTGGTCAGCTTTTCCGAAAGGAGGGCAGGGGAGGGCCATATATAGAGTCCTGTTTTCAGATTAGCCTTGTTAAAATCCCCAGCTACAATGTATGCAGCCTCAGGATATGTGGTTTCCAGTTTACAAAGAGTCAAATAAAGTTAGTTCAGGGCCATCAATGTGTCCTCTTGGGGGGGGGGAATATATGCGGCTGTGATTATAATCGAAGAGAAGGTGACTCTACTCTCCAGCATTAGCCTACAGTTAAACCCATTAAAGAATGTGTTGAATGTGGAGGTACTCCAGCATTAGCCTACAGTTAAACCCATTAAATGATGTGACGAATGGGATCCGACCTTATAGAGCATGGCTTTAAAAAAGTTGACTCTACTCTATTTCCATGCACACCCCATACTCCAGAACCAGGTCGAAGGTCAAATTGAGCTGTTTACATGCAGTTAATCATCCACTGAAAACATGAAACATTACAAAACATATTTTCTGAAGAATGTCAACGGTAAAGAAACAATCCTTTAGAGTCTTTCTGGAAGTATTTTCCTCTGTTTGAGTGACAGTGAACATTTCACACAATCTCATTGGAAAACATAGGCTTTAAGTTTAAAGTGGTCTCGGACATGGGTTTGAAGTATTTCCTGCACAAAAGCTCTGACATTTTCCAGACATTAGAATGCTTAGGTAATGCCTGGGCATCAAAGATCCCCATCCCTTCAAATACGTTATTTCTGTGACATGTCCACAGAACAGAGAGAGAGAGGGTGTGAGAGAAAGAGCGAGATACAGAGGAAGAGAGAAAGAGGGAGAGGGATAGAAAGAGGGAGAGGGAGAGGGAGAGAGAGAGGGAGAGAGGGCAACTATGAAGGCAGAGGACTACGTGTCCACGAAGGCATGCAACACTGAATACACACACACACACAGGCTTTTCTGGCTTAACACAAAGACTACTTATGCAAACTTTGTCATTTGTTCAACTCGTGATGTCGTGTCATAATGCCATCTTCGGAGTAATACCAACAACTAGACAACTAGACAACTAACAGCCTGTCTGATGTCAATCATCTGAATATAGAATTATTCTAGAAAGAGGAATCCTTACAACACATGAAGTAGCATAATCTTCAAGACAGACACGGATCAACACTAAGACGGATCAGTCACAACCCATATCATTTAGAGAGCTCTTTATTGCTGCTGTCTGTTGGTGAGTGGTATTGGTCGACCCAGGTGATATGTCATCCCTGGGTCGACCAATACCATAATAGTCTTTCACCCTGCACACACACACACACACACACACACACATACACACACACACACACACACACACACACACACACACACACACACACACACACACACACACACACATACACACACACACACACACATACACACACACACACACACACACACACACACACACACACACCTGGTAATGCTGTGATAAGGGACATAAAGCCGTCGGGTGAGGGATGATGAAATGTTTAAGGCTTTAATTACATGGTTGGCTAACGTGAGCCTAGTGGCTCTCTGGCTGGCAGGAAATTACAGTATCACTGTCTCCACACACACACACAGACAGACAGACAGACAGACAGACAGGCAGACAGACAGACAGACAGACAGACAGACAGACAGACAGACAGACAGACAGACAGACAGACAGACAGACAGACAGACAGACAGACAGACAGACAGGCAGACAAACAGGCAAGCAGACAGACAGACAGACAGACAGGCACGCAGACAGACAGACAGACAGACAGACAGACAGACAGACAGACAGACAGACAGACAGACAGACAGACAGACAGGCAGGCAGGCAGACAGGCACGCAGACAGACAGACAGACAGACAGACAGACAGACAGACAGACAGACAGACAGACAGACAGACAGACAGACAGACAGACAGACGGAACTGTCTCTCTGTCCGGTGCAGCTAGGAAACAGCATCAGTGCCTAAGGTGACAGAAAATAATGCAAAAGCTAGTGGCCACTGGGGAGGCAGGTAGCTTAGCAGTTAACATGTTGGACAAGTAACTAAAAGGTTGCTGGATCAAATCCCTGAGCTGACAAGGTAAAAATCTGTTGTTCTGCCCCTGGACAAAGCAGTTAACCCACTGTTCCCTGGTAGGCAGTCTTTGTAAATAAGAATTTGTTCTTAACTGACATGCTAAGTTAAATAAAGTTTAAATATTATTTATTTTTAATTATGCTTAGTGTAATAAGACATCTTATTCTAATGACGTTTTTTATTTTATATAATAAATAAACAATTGTCATATTAAGTTACGATCTCGTCTCATCAACTCCCCAACGGGCTCGGGAGAGGCGAAGGTCAAGTCATGCATCCTCCGAAACCGCCAAACCGCGCTCCTTAACACCCGCCCGCTTAACCCGGAAGCCAGCCAATGTGTCGGAGGAAACACCAGTCAGCTGACCACCAGGGTCAGCCTGCAGACGCCCAACCCACCACAAGGAGTCGCCAGAGCGCGATGAGCCAAGTAAAGCCCCTTCGGGCCAAACCCTCCCCTGACTTGGACGACACTGGGCCAAACCCTCCCCTGACAAACCCTCCCTGACAAACCCTCCCCTGACCTGGACGACACTGGGCCAAACCCTCCCCTGACCTGGACGACACTGGGCCAAACCCTCCCCTGACAAACCCTCCCCTGACTAACCCTCCCCTGACAAACCCTCCCCTGACAAACCCTCCCCTGACAAACCCTCCCCTGACTAACCCTCCCCTGACTAACCCTCCCCTGACTAACCCTCCCCTGACAAACCCTCCCCTGACAAACCCTCCCCTGACTAACCCTCCCCTGACAAACCCTCCCCTGACAAACCCTCCCCTGACTAACCCTCCCCTGACAAACCCTCCCCTGACAAACCCTCCCCTGACCCGGATAACACCTGGCCAATTGTGCTCCGCCCTGTGGGACTCCCGGTCACGGCCGGTTATGACACCGTTTGGGAATCGAACCCGGGTATGAAGTGAAGCCTCAAGCAGTGCGATGCAGTGCCTTAGAGCGTTGCTCCACTCGGGAGGAGGCTGAACGTGTTTTAACCGTTGCCTTGTCCAACTGTGACCTTTTTGGGAGTAAAACAAAGATCCAAGTGAGTACAGCAACCTAATCTATTTATAGAAACAATAGAACCATGTCACAATAATTACTGTATCACATCAAAGCAAGAAACAAATACGGTGTATAAACAATAGAAGTATTAATAGCCAAGGCACTGTAAGTTGCCAGCTAAATCACTACATTCTCATTGCCATTGCACACTAATTAGAGAGGAGAAAAAGTTGACCAACTTCCTGATTTCAATGAAAACAAGAAAATTAATCTTTCAGAGACTTCTGTCAGAGAACTGAAAGAAATGTGAATCAATGACTAATGCATCCCTGGTGATGAGGACACTTGGGCTAAACTGCCAAACTAACATCTCTACCAAACACGCCACCAGACGAAGCTCATGTTCAAATCAGAGAGAGAAAGATAGAGAAAGGGAGAGAGAGGTGAAGAGAGAGAGACAGACAGAGAGAGAGACAACACTGTACATAGCCATAATATGACATTTAAAATGTCTCTATTCCTTTGAAACTTATGTGAGTGTAAATATTTACTGTTCAAGTTTGATTGTTAATTTCACTTTTGTTTATAATCTATTTCACTTGCTTTGGCAATGTAAACATATGTTTCCCAAGGCGATAAAGACGTTTGATTTAAATAGTCCCACACTAGTCCCACACTAGTCCACACTAGTCCACACTAGTCCCACACTAGTCCCATACTAGTCCCATACTAGTCCCACACTAGTCCCACACTAGTCCAACACTAGTCCCATACTAGTCCAACACTAGTTCCATACTAGTCCCATACTAGTCCAACACTAGTCCCACACTAGTCCAACACTAGTTCCATACTAGTCCCATACTAGTCCAACACTAGTCCCATACTAGTCCAACACTAGTCCCATACTAGTCCAACACTAGTCCCACACTAGTCCACACTAGTCCACACTAGTCCCACACTAGTCCCATACTAGTCCCATACTAGTCCCACACTAGTCCCACACTAGTCCAACACTAGTCCCATACTAGTCCAACACTAGTTCCATACTAGTCCCATACTAGTCCCTAGTCCCACACTAGTCCAACACTAGTTCCATACTAGTCCCATACTAGTCCAACACTAGTCCCATACTAGTCCCATACTAGTCCCATACTAGTCCAACACTAGTCCAACACTAGTCCCACACTAGTCCCATACTAGTCCCACACTAGTCCATACACATACTAGTCCCATACTAGTCCCACACTAGTCCCATACTAGTAGTCCCATACAAACACTAGTCCCACACTAGTCCCATACTAGTCCAACACTAGTCCCATACTAGTCCACACTAGTCCCTTACTAGTCCAACACTAGTCCCACACTAGTCCCATACTAGTCCCATACTAGTCCCATACTAGCCCAACACTAGTCCCATACTAGTCCCACACTAGTCCCATACTAGTCCAACACTAGTCCAACACTAGTCCCATACTAGTCCCATACTAGTCCCATACTAGTCCCACACTAGTTCCATACTAGTCCCATACTAGTCCAACACTAGTCCCACACTAGTCCAACACTAGTTCCATACTAGTCCCATACTAGTCCAACACTAGTCCCATACTAGTCCCATACTAGTCCCATACTAGTCCAACACTAGTCCAACACTAGTCCAACACTAGTCCCATACTAGTCCCACACTAGTCCCATACTAGTCCCATACTAGTCCCATACTAGTCCCACACTAGTCCCATACTAGTCCCATACTAGTCCCATACTAGTCCCACACTAGTCCAACACTAGTCCCATACTAGTCCAACACTAGTCCCATACTAGTCCCACACTAGTCCCTTACTAGTCCAACACTAGTCCCACACTAGTCCCATACTAGTCCCATACTAGTCCCATACTAGCCCAACACTAGTCCCATACTAGTCCCACACTAGTCCCATACTAGTCCAACACTAGTCCAACACTAGTCCCATACTAGTCCCATACTAGTCCCATACTAGTCCCACACTAGTCCCATACTAGTCCCATACTAGTCCAACACTAGTCCCATACTAGTCCCACACTAGTCCCACACTAGTCCCATACTAGTCCCATACTAGTCCAACACTAGTCCAACACTAGCCCAACACTAGTCCAACACTAGTCCCATACTAGTCCCATACTAGGCCCACACTAGTCCCATACTAGTCCCATACTAGTCCCATACTAGTCCCACACTAGTCCAACACTAGTCCCATACTAGTCCAACACTAGTCCCATACTAGTCCCACACTAGTCCCTTACTAGTCCAACACTAGTCCCACACTAGTCCCACACTAGTCCCATACTAGTCCCATACTAGCCCAACACTAGTCCCATACTAGTCCCACACTAGTCCCATACTAGTCCAACACTAGTCCAACACTAGTCCCATACTAGTCCCATACTAGTCCCATACTAGTCCCACACTAGTCCACACTAGTCCCATACTAGTCCCATACTAGTCCCACACTAGTCCCATACTAGTCCCACACTAGTCCACACTAGTCCCATACTAGTCCCATACTAGTCCAACACTAATAATATACAGAGCAGGAGCAACTGAAAGCCTTGAGCAGACCTGATGTGTCGGCTTACTGAAACTGAGGCGATGTGGAGGGTGAGATCATGAATAAGCACTTGGCACCAGTGGAACCAATTAATCACCCTGTGTATGTGTGTGTATATGTGTGTGTATATGTGTCCTAAGGGCATGATGAGACCACACACAGGAGAGGAGAGGAGAGGAGAGGAGAGGAGAGGAGAGGAGAGGAGAGGAGAGGAGAGGAGAGGAGAGGAGAGGAGAGGACTGGAGAGGAGAGGGGTTGAGAGGAGAGGACTGGAGAGGACTGGAGAGGGTTACAGAGGAGAGGAGAGCAGAGGAGTATAGGGGAGGAAAGGAGTAGAGAGGAGAGGATTAGAGAGGAGTAGAGAGGAGAGGACTGGAGAGGAGTGGAGTAGAGAGGAGGGGTGTAGAGAGGAGAGGACTGGAGAGGGAGAGGAGAGGAGAGGAGATGAGAGGAGAGGAGAGGAGAGGAGAGGAGAGGAGAGGAGAGGAGAGGAGATGAGAAGAGAAGAGGAGAGGATAGGAAAGGAAAGGAGTAGAGAGGAGAGGACTGGAGAGGACTGGAGAGGGGTAGAGATGGGTAGAAAGGAGAGGAGAGGAGAGCAGAGGAGTATAGGGGAGGAAAGGAGTAGAGAGGAGAGGACTGGAGAGGAGTAGCGAGGAGAGGAGTAGAGAGGAGAGGACTGGAGAGGAGAGGAGTAGAGAGGAGGGGAGTAGAGAGGAGAGGACTGGAGAGGAGAGGAGAGGAGAGGAGAGGAGAGGAGAGGAGAGGAGAGGAGAGGAGAGGAGAGGAGAGGGAGAGGAGAAGAGGAGAGAGAGGATAGGAAAGGAGTAGAGAGGAGAGGACTGGAGAGGACTGGAGAGGACTGGAGAGGGGTAGAGAGGAGAGGAGAGCAGAGGAGAGGGGGAGGAAAGGAGTAGAGAGGAGAGGACTGGAGAGGAGTATAGGGGAGGAGAGGAGTAGAGAGGAGAGGACTGGAGAGGAGAGGAGTAGAGAGGGGAGTAGAGAGGATAGGACTGGAGAGGGGTAGAGAGGAGAGGAGAGGAGAGGAGAGGAGAAGAGAGGAGAGGAGAGGACTGGGGAGGAGAGGAGTAGAGAGGAGGGGAGTAGAGAGGATAGGACTGGAGAGAGGAGAGGAGAGGAGAGGAGAGGAGAGGAGAGGAGAGGAGAGGAGAGGAGAGGAGCGGAGAGGAGAGGAGAGGACAGGAGAGGAGAGGAGAGGAGAGGAGAAGAGAGGAGAGGAGAGGGTGTTGTGCCCTAATTTCAACCCTTAGGTTCATCTCAGAGAAGCGAGTATAGGCATAAACAAGCTGGGGAATCATTCCTCCCAGACTACCATATCAAATTATTACAAGGTCTCATCTATTCCTCTCAGATCTAGGAGACGTGCCTAATGTCAGGGGTATAGAGGTCAGAGGATTAGAGGTCACAGGGTATGGGGTCAGGGTTATAGTGCTGATGGGTATAGAGGTCAGAAGTTGTAGAGGACAGAGGGTATAGAGGACAGAGGGTATAGAGGTCAGAGGGTATAGAGGTCAGGGGTATAGGGGTGAGGGTTATAGAGCTCAGGGGTAAAGAGGTCAGAGGGTGTAGATGTCAGAGGGTGTAGAGGTCAGAGGGTATAGAGGTAAGAGGGTAAAGAGTTCAGAGCATGTAGAGGTCAGTGGGTGTAGATGTCAGAGGGTGTAGAGGTCAGAGGGTGTAGAGGTCAGAGGGTATAGAGATCAGAGGGTGTAGAGGTCAGAGGGTATAGAGGTCAGTGGGTGTAGAGGTCAGAGGGTGTAGAGGTCAGAGGGTGAAGAGGTCAGTGGGTGTGGAGGTCAGAGGGTATAGAGGTCAGAGGGTGAAGAGGTCAGTGGGTGTAGAGATCAGAGGGTGTAGAGGTCAGAGGGTATAGAGGTTAGAGGGTGAAGAGGTCAGAGGCTATAGAGGTCAGAGGGTGAAGAGGTCAGTGGGTGAAGACGTCAGAGGGTGAAGAGGTCAGTGGGTGAAGAGGTCAGAGGGTGAAGAGGTCAGAGGGTATAGAGGTTAGAGGGTGAAGAGGTTAGAGGCTATAGAGGTCAGAGGGTGAAGAGCTCAGTGGGTGAAGAGGTCAGAGGTTGAAGAGGTCAGTGGGTGAAGAGGTCAGAGGGTGAAGGGGTCAGAGGGTGAAGAGGTTAGAGGGTGAAGAGGTCAGAGGCTATAGAGGTCAGAGGGTGAAGAGGTCAGTGGGTGAAGAGGTCAGAGGGTGTAGAGATCAGTGGGTGAAGAGGTCAGTGGGTATAGAGGTCAGAGGGTGAAGAGGTCAGTGGGTATAGAGGTCAGATGGTGAAGAGGTCAGTGGGTGAAGAGGTCAGAGGGTGAAGAGGTCAGAGGGTGAAGAGGTCAGTGGGTGAAGAGGTCAGTGGGTGAAGAGGTCAATGGGTATAGAGGTCAGAGGGTGAAGAGGTCAGTGGGTATAGAGGTCAGTGGGTATAGAGGTCAGAGGGTGAAGAGGTCAGTGGGTATAGAGGTCAGAGGGTGTAGAGGTCAGAGGGTATAGAGAGTGGGTGTAGAGTCAGTGGGTGTAGAGTTCAGTGGGTGAAGAGGTCAGAGGGTGAAGAGGTCAGTGGGTGAAGAGGTCAGTGGGTGAAGAGGTCAATGGGTATAGAGGTCAGAGGGTGAAGAGGTCAGTGGGTATAGAGGTCAGAGGGTGAAGGGTCAGTGGGTGAAGAGGTCAGAGGGTGAAGAGGTCAGTGGGTGAAGAGGTCAGTGGGTGAAGAGGTCAGTGGGTGTAGAGGTCAGAGGGTGAAGAGGTCAGTGGGTATAGAGGTCAGAGGGTGAAGAGGTCAGTGGGTGAAGAGGTCAGAGGGTGAAGAGGTCAGTGGGTGAAGAGGTCAGTGGGTGAAGAGGTCAGAGGGTGAAGAGGTCAGTGGGTATAGAGGTCAGAGGGTGAAGAGGTCAGTGGGTATAGAGGTCAGAGAAGGGTCAGTGGGAGAGGTCAGAGGGTGAAGAGGTCAGTGGCTATAGAGGTCAGAGGGTGAAGAGTTCAGTGCATGAAGAGGTCAGTGGGTGTAGATGTCAGTGGGTGAAGAGGTCAGAGGGTGAAGAGGTCAGAGGGTATAGAGGTCAGAGGGTGAAGAGGTCAGAGGCTATAGAGGTCAGTGGGTGAAGAGGTCAGTGGGTGAAGAGGTCAGAGGTGAAGAGGTCAGTGGGTGTGGAGGTCAGAGGGAAGAGGTCAGAGGGTGAAGAGGTCAGTGGGTGAAGGGGTCAGAGGGTAAGAGGTTAGAGGGTGAAGAGGTCAGAGGCTATAGAGGTCAGAGGGTGAAGAGGTCAGTGGGTGAAGAGGTCAGAGGGTGAAGAGGTCAGTGGGTGAAGAGGTCAGTGGGTGAAGAGGTCAGAGGGTATAGAGGTTAGAGGGTGAAGAGGTTAGTGGGTATAGAGGTCAGAGGGTGAAGAGCTCAGTGGGTGAAGAGGTCAGAGGTTGAAGAGGTCAGTGGGTGAAGAGGTCAGAGGGTGAAGAGGTCAGTGGGTGAAGGGGTCAGAGGGTGAAGAGGTTAGAGGGTGAAGAGGTCAGAGGCTATAGAGGTCAGAGGGTGAAGAGGTCAGTGGGTGAAGAGGTCAGAGGGTAGAGTCAGTGGGTGAAGAGGTCAGTGGGTATAGAGGTCAGAGGGTGAAGAGGTCAGTGGGTATAGAGGTCAGATGGTGAAGAGGGTGGGTGAAGAGGTCAGAGGGTGAAGAGGTAGGGTGAAGAGGTCAGTGGGTGAAGAGGTCAGTGGGTGAAGAGGTCAGTGGGTAAGAGGTCAGAGGGTGAAGAGGTCAGTGGGTAGAGGTCAGTGGGTAAAGAGGTCAGAGGGTGAAGAGGTCAGTGGGTATAGAGGTCAGAGGGTGTAGAGGTCAGAGGGTATAGAGGTCAGTGGGTGTAGAGGTCAGTGGGTGTAGAGGTCAGTGGGTGAAGAGGTCAGAGGGTGAAGAGGTCAGTGGGTGAAGAGGTCAGTGGGTGAAGAGGTCAATGGGTATAGAGGTCAGAGGGTGAAGAGGTCAGTGGGTATAGAGGTCAGAGGGTGAAGAGGTCAGTGGGTGAAGAGGTCAGAGGGTGAAGAGGTCAGTGGGTGAAGAGGTCAGTGGGTGAAGAGGTCAGTGGGTATAGAGGTCAGAGGGTGAAGAGGTCAGTGGGTATAGAGGTCAGAGGGTGAAGAGGTCAGTGGGTGAAGAGGTCAGAGGGTGAAGAGGTCAGTGGGTGAAGAGGTCAGTGGGTGAAGAGGTCAGAGGGTGAAGAGGTCAGTGGGTATAGAGGTCAGAGGGTGAAGAGGTCAGTGGGTATAGAGGTCAGAGGGTGAAGAGGTCAGTGGGTATAGAGGTCAGAGGGTGAAGAGGTCAGTGGGTATAGAGGTCAGAGGGTGAAGAGGTCAGTGGGTGAAGAGGTCAGTGGGTATAGAGGTCAGAGGGTGAAGAGGTCAGTGGGTGAAGAGGTCAGTGGGTGAAGAGGTCAGTGGGTATAGAGGTCAGAGGGTGAAGAGGTCAGTGCGTATAGAGGTCAGAGGGTGAAGAGGTCAGTGGGTATAGAGGTCAGAGGGTGTAGAGGTCAGAGGGTATAGAGGTCAGAGGGTGAAGAGGTCAGTGGGTATAGAGGTCAGAGGGTGAAGAGGTCAGTGGGTGTAGGTATTTGGTATTTTAATAGGATCCCCTTTAGTAGATTCTCTTCCAGGGTTCACACACACATGAAACATGACATACAGTAGCACAAAGGTTCAATCCAAAGTTCCATCAATCGAGTAGCTCAGAGATCCAAGACCCACAAAACCTAGAAATATGGATCAATAAAACCTCCTGTCTGTTAGCAATCTGCTTCTTCTTACGTCCAGCAGTCTCCTGATAGTCTATTAGATGGAGTTCATTAAGTCAGTCTCCTGAAAGTCTATTAGATGGAGTTCATTAAGTCAGTCTCCTGATAGTCTATTAGATGAAGTTCATTAAGTCAGTCTCCTGATAGTCTATTAGATGAAGTTCATTAAGTCAGTCTCCTGATAGTCTATTAGATGGAGTTCATTAAGTCAGTCTCCTGATAGTCTATTAGATGGAGTTCATTAAGTCAGTCTCCTGATAGTCTATTAGATGGAGTTCAGTAAGTCAGTCTCCTGATAGTCTATTAGATGAAGTTCATTAAGTCAGTCTCCTGATAGTCTATTAGATGAAGTTCATTAAGTCAGTCTCCTGATAGTCTATTAGATGAAGTTCATTAAGTCAGTCTCCTGTTGGTCTATTAGATGGAGTTCATTAAGTCAGTCTCCTGATAGTCTATTAGATGAAGTTCATTAAGTCAGTCTCCTGATAGTCTATTAGATGGAGTTCATTAAGTCAGTCTCCTGATAGTCTATTAAATGAAGTTCATTAAGTCAGTCTCCTGTTGGTCTATTCGATGAAGTTCATTAAGTCAGTCTCCTGATAGTCTATTCTATGACTTTCATTAAGTCAGTCTCCTGATAGTCTATTAGATGGAGTTCATTAAGTCAGTCTCCTGATAGTCTATTAGATGAAGTTCGTTAAGTCAGTCTCCTGATAGTCTATTAGATGACTTTCATTAAGTCAGTCTCCTGATAGTCTATTAGATGGAGTTCATTAAGTCAGTCTCCTGATAGTCTATTAGATGAAGTTCATTAAGTCAGTCTCCTGATAGTCTATTAGATGACTTTCATTAAGTCAGTCTCCTGATAGTCTATTAGATGGAGTTCATTAAGTCAGTCTCCTGATCGTCTATTAGATGAAGTTCATTAAGTCAGTCTCCTTACAGTCTATTATATGACTTTCATTAAGTCAGTCTCCTGTTGGTCTATTAGATGGAGTTCATTAAGTCAGTCTCCTGATAGTCTATTCTATGACTTTCATTAAGTCAGTCTCCTGATAGTCTATTAGATGGAGTTCATTAAGTCAGTCTCCTGATAGTCTATTAGATGAAGTTCATTAAGTCAGTCTCCTGATAGTCTATTAGATGAAGTTCATTAAGTCAGTCTCCTGATAGTCTATTAGATGAAGTTCATTAAGTCAGTCTCCTGATAGTCTATTAGATGAAGTTCATTAAGTCAGTGTCCTGATAGTATATTAGATGAAGTTCATTAAGTCAATCTCCTGATAGTCTATTAGAAGAAGTTCATTAAGTCAGTCTCCTGATATTCTATTAGATGAAGTTCATTAAGTCAGTCTCCTGATAGTCTATTAGATGAAGTTCAGTAAGTCAGTCTCCTGATAGTCTATTAGATGACTTTCATTAAGTCAGTCTCCTGATAGTCTATTAGATGGAGTTCATTAAGTCAGTCTCCTGATAGTCTATTAAATGAAGTTCATTAAGTCAGTCTCCTGATAGTCTATTAGATGAAGTTCATTAAGTCAGTCTCCTGATAGTCTATTATATGACTTTCATTAAGTCAGTCTCCTGATAGTCTATTAGATGGAGTTCATTAAGTCAGTCTCCTGATAGTCTATTAGATGGAGTTCATTAAGTCAGTCTCCTGATAGTCTATTAGATGGAGTTCATTAAATCAGTCTCCTGATAGTCTATTAGATGAAGTTCATTAAGTCAGTCTCCTGATAGTCTATTAGATGAAGTTCATTAAGTCAGTGTCCTGATAGTATATTAGATGAAGTTCATTAAGTCAATCTCCTGATAGTCTATTAGAAGAAGTTCATTAAGTCAGTCTCCTGATAGTCTATTAGATGGAGTTCATTAAGTCAGTCTCCTGATAGTCTATTAGATGGAGTTCATTAAGTCAGTCTCCTGATAGTCTATTAGATGAAGTTCATTAAGTCAGTCTCCTGTTGGTCTATTAGATGGAGTTCATTAAGTCAGTCTCCTGATAGTCTATTAGATGAAGTTCATTAAGTCAGTCTCCTGATAGTCTATTAGATGAAGTTCATTAAGTCAGTCTCCTGATAGTCTATTAGATGAAGTTCAGTAAGTCAGTCTCCTGATAGTCTATTAGATGAAGTTCATTAAGTCAGTGTCCTGATAGTATATTAGATGAAGTTCATTAAGTCAATCTCCTGATAGTCTATTAGATGAAGTTCATTAAGTCAGTCTCCTGATATTCTATTAGATGAAGTTCATTAAGTCAGTCTCCTGATAGTCTATTAGATGAAGTTCATAGATAAGTCAGTCTCCTGATAGTCTATTAGATGACTTTCATTAAGTCAGTCTCCTGATAGTCTATTAGATGGAGTTCATTAAGTCAGTCTCCTGATAGTCTATTAGATGAAGTTCATTCTGATAGTTATTAGATCAGTCTCCTGATAGTCTATTAGATTAAGTTCATTAAGTTCAGTGTCCTGATAGTCTATTAGATGAAGTTCATTAAGTCAGTCTCCTGATAGTCTATTAGATGGAGTTCATTAAGTCAGTCTCCTGATAGTCTATTAGATGGAGTTCATTAAGTCAGTCTCTGATAGTCTATTAGATGGAGTTCATTAAGTCAGTCTCCTGATAGTCTATTAGATGAAGTTCATTAAGTCAGTCTCCTGATAGTCTATTAGATGAAGTTCATTAAGTCAGTCTCCTGATAGTCTATTAGATGGAGTTCATTAAGTCAGTCTCCTGATAGTCTATTAGATGGAGTTCATTAAGTCAGTCTCCTGATAGTCTATTAGATGGAGTTCATTAAGTCAGTCTCCTGATAGTCTATTAGATGGAGTTCATTAAGTCAGTCTCCTGAAAGTCTATTAGATGGAGTTCATTAAGTCAGTCTCCTGATAGTCTATTAGATGAAGTTCATTCAGTCAGTCTCCTGATAGTCTATTAGATGGAGTTCAGTCTATTAGATGAAGTTTAAGTCAGTCTCCTGATAGTCTATTAGATGTCTCCTGATAGTCTATTAGATGGAGTTCATTAAGTCAGTCTCCTGATGGTCTATTAGATGGAGTTCTATTAAGTCAGTCTCCTGATAGTCTATTAGATGAAGTTCATTAAGTCAGTCTCCTGATAGTCTATTAGATGGAGTTCATTAAGTCAGTCTCCTGATAGTCTATTAGATGGAGTTCATTAAGTCAGTCTCCTGATAGTCTATTAGATGAAGTTCATTAAGTCAGTCTCCTGATAGTCTATTAGATGAGTCAGTTCTGATAGTCCTATTTGAAGTTCAGTCTCCTGATAGTCTATTAGATGAGTTCATTAAGTCAGTCTCTGATAGTCTATTAGATGGAGTTCATTAAGTCAGTCTCCTGATAGTCTATTAGATGACTTTCATTAAGTCAGTCTCCTGATAGTCTATTAGATGGAGTTCATTAAGTCAGTCTCCTGATAGTCTATTAGATGAAGGAGTAGTCTATTAAGTCAGTCTGATAGTCCTAGATGGAGTCTATTAGATGTCTATTAGTTCATTAAGTCAGTCTCCTGAGTCTCCTAGTCTATTAGATGGAGTTCATTAAGTCAGTCTCCTGATAGTCTATTAGATGGAGTTCATTAAGTCAGTCTGATAGTCCATTGAGTCTCCTGATAGTCTATTAGATGAAGTTCATTAAGTCAGTCTCCTGATAGTCTATTAGATGAAGTTCATTAAGTCAGTCTCCTGATAGTCTATTAGATGGAGTTCATTAAGTCAGTCTCCTGATAGTCTATTAGATGGAGTTCATTAAGTCAGTCTCCTGATAGTCTATTAGATGGAGTTCATTAAGTCAGTCTCCTGATAGTCTATTAGAATGAAGTTCATTAAGTCAGTCTCCTGATAGTCCTGATTAGTCTATTAGATGAAGTTCATTAAGTCAGTCTCCTGATAGTCTATTAGATGGAGTTCATTAAGTCAGTCTCCTGATAGTCTATTAGATGGAGTTCATTAAGTCAGTCTCTACAGTCTATTAGATGAAGTCATTAAGTCAGTCTCCTGATAGTCTATTAGATGGAGTTCATTAAGTCAGTCTCCTGATAGTCTATTAGATGGAGTTCATTAAGTCAGTCTCCTGATAGTCTATTAGATGGTCAGTTCATTAGATGGAGTCATTAAGTCAGTCTCCTGAATGTCTATTAGATGGAGTTCATTAAGTCAGTCTCCTGATAGTATATTAGATGAAGTGCATTCAGTCAGTCTCCTGATAGTCTATTAGATGGAGTTCAGTAAGTCAGTCCCCTGATAGTCTATTAGATGGAGTTCATTAAGTCAGTCTGATAGTCTATTAGATGAAGTTCATTAAGTCAGTCTCCTGATAGTCTATTAGATGAAGTTCATTAAGTCAGTCTCCTGATAGTCTATTAGATGGAGTTCATTAAGTCAGTCTCCTGATAGTCTATTAGATGAAGTTCATTAAGTCAGTCTCCTGTTGGTCTATTAGATGGAGTTCATTAAGTCAGTCTCCTGATAGTCTATTCGATGAAGTTCATTAAGTCAGTCTCCTGATAGTCTATTCTATGACTTTCATTAAGTCAGTCTCCTGATAGTCTATTAGATGGAGTTCATTAAGTCAGTCTCCTGATAGTCTATTAGATGAAGTTCGTTAAGTCAGTCTCCTGATAGTCTATTAGATGACTTTCATTAAGTCAGTCTCCTGATAGTCTATTAGATGGAGTTCATTAAGTCAGTTTCCTGATAGTCTATTAAATGAAGTTCATTAAGTCAGTCTCCTGATAGTCTATTAGATGAAGTTCATTAAGTCAGTCTCCTGATAGTCTATTATATGACTTTCATTAAGTCAGTCTCCTGATAGTCTATTAGATGGAGTTCATTAAGTCAGTCTCCTGATAGTCTATTAGATGGAGTTCATTAAATCAGTCTCCTGATAGTCTATTAGATGGAGTTCATTAAGTCAGTCTCCTGATAGTCTATTAGATGAAGTTCGTTAAGTCAGTCTCCTGATAGTGTGTGTGTGTGCCTTGGAGAGGGTGAAAGGGCAAGACAAAAGATGCCTGGCAGTAGTAAGTGGTTGTAGATTGAGACATTAGAGACAGTGCCTTTGTGAAAGGGCAAGACAAAACATGCCTGCCAGTAGTAAGTGGTTGTAGTTGCCAGGTGTACCGGTTTGCATTAAGGTACTACAGGAGGCTTGGTGATTGAGGTACTACAGGAGGCTTGGTGATTAAGGTACTACAGGAGGCTTGGTGATTAAGGTACTACAGGAGGCTTGGTGATTGAGGTACTACAGGAGGCTTGGTGATTGAGGTTCTACAGGAAGCTTGGTGATTAAGGTACTACAGGAGGCTTGGTGATTGAGGTACTACAGGAGGCTTGGTGATTAAGGTACTACAGGAGGCTTGGTGATTGAGATACTACAGGAGGCTTGGTGATTGAGGTTCTACAGGAGGCTTAGTGATTAAGGTTCTACAGGAGGCTTGGTGATTAAGGTACTACAGGAGGCTTGGTGATTGAGGTACTACAGGGGGTTCAGTGATTAAGGTTCTACAGGAGGATTGGTGATTGAGGTACTACAGGGGGCTTGGTGATTAAGGTTCTACAGGAGGCTTGGTGATTAAGGTACTACAGGAGGCTTGGTGATTAAGGTACTACAGGAGGCTTGGTGATTAAGGTTCTACAGGAGGCTTGGTGATTGAGGTACTACAGGAGGCTTGGTGATTAAGGTTCTACAGGAGGCTTGGTGATTAAGGTACTACAGGAGGCTTGGTGATTAAGGTACTACAGGGGGTTCAGTGATTAAGGTTCTACAGGAGGCTTGGTGATTAAGGTTCTACAGGAGGCTTGGTGATTAAGGTACTACAGGAGGCTTGGTGATTAAGGTTCTACAGGAGGCTTGGTGATTAAGGTTCTACAGGAGGCTTGGTGATTAAGGTTCTACAGGAGGCTTGGTGATGAAGGTTCTACAGGAGGCTTGGTGATTAAGGTTCTACAGGAGGCTTGGTGATTAAGGTTCTACAGGAGGCTTGGTGATGAAGGTTCTACAGGAGGCTTGGTGATTAGGGTTCTACAGGAGGCTTGGTGATTAAGGTTCTACAGGAGGCTTGGTAACTAAGGTTCTACAGGAGGCTTGGTGATTAAGGTTCTACAGGAGGCTTGGTGATTAAAGGTTCTACAGGAGGCTTGGTGATGAAGGCACTACAGGAGGCTCAGTGATTAAGGTTCTACAGGAGGCTTGGTGATTAAGGTTCTACAGGAGGCTTGGTGATTAAGGTACTACAGGAGGCTTGGTAACTAAGGTTCTACAGGAGGCTTGATATCTAAGGTTCTACAGGAAGATGATAGTTGTGTTTCCTAATCTCCTCTCTAAGATCTGTGTTCTTCCCCAGAGAGAACGCAGGGTGTTTTTGATGTATCACAACAAATCAATATCTCCTTCTACAAACCTAAACCTACAGTATCTATGTGAAGGGTAAACATGAAACGGTGGTTCATTAAAGTGAGAGAAAAAAACAAATACAATGTATCTTCTTTTTTTTTCTTTTTTATGTTTGAGTACCAAATGTTTGAACACCAAAATGTTATAGAACCTGATGAAGCAATGCAGGCCTACAAAGAGAGGTGGTGATTGGTTGAAAATAAATAGATAAAAGAATCTCAATAAAAGAGGTCCTGGTCTTCAATAAGGGGCTGTTAGAACTAGCAACAACCTCATTTATTATTTATTTTTTTAAACCTCTTTTGACTCCTGTCTGTTAGGTGTTAGGTCATGTTTGGTGTTCAAGATCCCCAATAGGATTTCCATGACACATATCTGCCAAGCCACATTATCAGTGTGTAAAAGCTTGAGATCACACGCCCTTGTCCCCTCGTGTCCCCATCATTATCTCAGTGACATCATTGGCAGTTATTAGTGACACTAAGGTCTGTAGAGGTACCCGTGTATCACTCTCACAGCTCGTTAGCCGGAGCAACGCCGGAGCTACCGAAGAACGGTTGCCTTTGCACACTGGATAAATGAAGGCCAAATGGAACCCACGGGACCCTGAACAGACTCTACCCCAAAGCTACAAAACTGTTCAATAGTTAACCAAATAGTTACCAGGACTATCTGCATTGACCCTCTTTGATTCATCACATACCCTGTTGTTGCTGTTTATTGTCTATCCTGTTGCCTAGTCACTTTATTCCAAGCTATATGTACATACACTACATGGCCAAAAGTATGTAGACACCTGCTCGTCGAACATCTCATTCCAAAATCATGGGCATTAACATAGAGTTGGTCCCCCCTTTGCTGCTATAACAGCCTCCACTATTCTGGGAAGGCTTTCAACTAGATGCTGGACTTGCTGCGGGGACTTGCTTCCATTCAGGCACAAGAGCATTAGTGAGGTTGGGCACTGATGTTGGGCGATTAGGCCTGGCTCGCAGTCGGTTCACACCGACCTCAACAGACCAATTCTGTACAGACCTCGCTTTGT